>NW_027227634.1:0-15287 GCF_037783145.1 Equus przewalskii | reverse complement strand
AGTAGGACTTCTGCTCTGGGTGTGCTACTTTGCCCTAGAGCTGAAAGGCACAACGTGCAGGCTTCTTTCCAAAGGGCGAGTTGGGCCGCACAGCATCTTGCTTCCAGCTCTTTGGGAAGCTAAGAAACAACTCGCTCTGCACAGTGCTCTTACAGCCTACCGGGAACATCTATTCCAAAGGCCTGTGAAACGCAGTTTCTTTGCAGGCCTGATCTGGCTGAAGTAGGACTTCTGCTCTGGGTGTGCTACTATGCCCTAGAGCTGAAAGGCACAACGTGCAGGCTTCTTTCCAAAGGGCGAGTTGGGCCCCACAGCATCTTGCTTCCAGCTCTTTGGGAAGCTAAGAAACAACTCGCTCTGCACAGTGCTCTTACAGCCTACCGGGAACATCTCTTCCAAAGGCCTGTGAAACGCAGTTTCTTTGCAGGCCTGATCTGGCTGAAGTAGGACTTCTGCTCTGGGTGTGCTACTTTGCCCTAGAGCTGAAAGGCACAACGTGCAGGCTTCTTTCCAAAGGGCGAGTTGGGCCCCAAAGCATCTTGCTTCCAGCTCTTTGGGAAGCTAAGAAACAACTCGCTCTGCACAGTGCTCTTACAGCCTAGTGGGAACATCTGTTCCAAAGGCCTGTGAAACGCAGTTTCTTTGCAGGCCTGATCTGGCTGAAGTAGGACTTCTGCTCTGGGTGTGCTACTTTGCCCTAGAGCTGAAAGGCACAACGTGCAGGCTTCTTTCCAAAGGGCGAGTTGGGCCCCACAGCATCTTGCTTCCAGCTCTTTGGGAAGCTAAGAAACAACACGCTCTGCACAGTGCTCTTACAGCCTGCCGGGAGCATCTCTTCCAAAGGCCTGGGAAACGCAGTTTCTTTGCAGGCCTGATCTGGCTGAAGTAGGACTTCTGCTCTGGGTGTGCTACTTTTCCCTAGAGCTGAAAGGCACAATGTGCAGGCTTCTTTCCAAAGGGCGAGTTGGGCCCCACAGCATCTTGCTTCCAGCTCTTTGGGAAGCTAAGAAACAACTCGCTCTGCACAGTGCTCTTACAGCCTACCGGGAACATCTCTTCCAAAGGCCTGTGAAACGCAATTTCTTTGCAGGCCTGATCTGGCTGAAGTAGGACTTCTGCTCTGGGTGTGCTACTTTGCCCTAGAGCTGAAAGGCACAACGTGCAGGCTTCTTTCCAAAGGGCGAGTTGGGCCCCACAGCATCTTGCTTCCAGCTCTTTGGGAAGCTAAGAAACAACTCGCTCTGCACAGTGCTCTTACAGCCTACCGGGAACATCTCTTCCAAAGGCCTGTGAAACGCAGTTTCTTTGCAGGCCTGATCTGGCTGAAGTAGGACTTCTGCTCTGGGTGTGCTACTTTGCCCTTGAGCTGAAAGGCACAACGTGCAGGCTTCTTTCCAAAGGGCGAGTTGGGCCCCACAGCATCTTGCTTCCAGCTCTTTGGGAAGCTAAGAAACAACACGCTCTGCACAGTGCTCTTACAGCCTGCCGGGAGCATCTCCTCCAAAGGCCTGGGAAACGCAGTTTCTTTGCAGGCCTGATCTGGCTGAAGTAGGACTTCTGCTCTGGGTGTGCTACTTTGCCCTAGAGCTGAAAGGCACAACGTGCAGGCTTCTTTCCAAAGGGCGAGTTGGGCCCCACAGCATCTTGCTTCCAGCTCTTTGGGAAGCTAAGAAACAACTCGCTCTGCACAGTGCTCTTACAGCCTACCGGGAACATCTCTTCCAAAGGCCTGTGAAACGCAGTTTCTTTGCAGGCCTGATCTGGCTGAAGTAGGACTTCTGCTCTGGGTGTGCTACTTTGCCCTAGAGCTGAAAGGCACAACGTGCAGGCTTCTTTCCAAAGGGCGAGTTGGGCCCCACAGCATCTTGCTTCCAGCTCTTTGGGAAGCTAAGAAACAACTCGCTCTGCACAGTGCTCTTACAGCCTACCGGGAACATCTCTTCCAAAGGCCTGTGAAACGCAGTTTCTTTGCAGGCCTGATCTGGCTGAAGTAGGACTTCTGCTCTGGGTGTGCTACTTTGCCCTAGAGCTGAAAGGCACAACGTGCTGGCTTCTTTCCAAAGGGCGAGTTGGGCCCCACAGCATCTTGCTTCCAACTCTTTGGGAAGCTAAGAAACAACTCGATCTGCACAGTGCTCTTACAGCCTACCGGGAACATCTCTTCCAAAGGCCTGTGAAACGCAGTGTCTTTGCAGGCCTGATCTGGCTGAAGTAGGACTTCTGCTCTGGGTGTGCTACTTTGCCCTAGAGCTGAAAGGCACAACGTGCATGCTTCTTTCCAAAGGGCGAGTTGGGCCCCACAGCATCTTGCTTCCAGCTCTTTGGGAAGCTAAGAAACAACTCGCTCTGCACAGTGCTCTTACAGCATACCGGGAACATCTCTTCCAAAGGCCTGAGAAACGCAGTTTCTTTGCAGGCCTGATCTGGCTGAAGTAAGACTTCTGCTCTGGGTGTGCTACATTGCCCTAGAGCTGAAAGGCACAACGTGCAGGCTTCTTTCCAAAGGGCGAGTTGGGCCCCAAAGCATCTTGCTTCCAGCTCTTTGGGAAGCCTAGAAACAACTCGCTCTGCACAGTGCTCTTACAGCCTACCGGGAACATCTCTTCCAAAGGCCTGTGAAACGCAGTTTCTTTGCAGGCCTGATCTGGCTGAAGTAGGACTACTGCTCTGGGTGTGCTACTTTGCCCTAGAGCTGAAAGGCACAACGTGCAGGCTTCTTTCCAAAGGGCGAGTTGGGGCCCACAGCATCTTGCTTCCAGCTCTTTGGGAAGCTAAGAAACAACTCGCTCTGCACAGTGCTCTTACAGCCTACCGGGAACATCTCTTCCAAAGGCATGTGAAACGCAATTTCTTTGCAGGCCTGATCTGGCTGAAGTAGGACTTCTGCTCTGGGTGTGCTACTTTTCCCTAGAGCTGAAAGGCACAACGTGCAGGCTTCTTTCCAAAGGGCGAGTTGGGCCGCACAGCATCTTGCTTCCAGCTCTTTGGGAAGCTAAGAAACAACTCGCTCTGCACAGTGCTCTTACAGCCTAGTGGGAACATCTCTTCCAAAGGCCTGTGAAACGCAGTTTCTTTTCAGGCCTGATCTGGCTGAAGTAGGGCTTCTGCTCTGGGTGTGCTACTTTGCCCTAGAGCTGAAAGGCACAACGTGCAGGCTTCTTTCCAAAGGGCGAGTTGGGCCCCACAGCATCTTGCTTCCAGCTCTTTGGGAAGCTAAGAAACAACTCGCTCTGCACAGTGCTCTTACAGCCTAGTGGGAACATCACTTCCAAAGGCCTGTGAAACGCAGTTTCTTTGCAGGCCTGATCTGGCTGAAGTAGGACTTCTGCTCTGGGTGTGCTACTTTGCCCTAGAGCTGAAAGGCACAACGTGCAGGCTTCTTTCCAAAGGGCGAGTTGGGCCCCACAGCATCTTGCTTCCATCTCTTTGGGAAGCTAAGAAACAAGTCGCTCTGCACAGTGCTCTTACAGCCTACCGGGAACATCTCTTCCAAAGGCCTGTGAAACGCAGTTTCTTTGCAGGCCTGATCTGGCTGAAGTAGGACTTCTGCTCTGGGTGTGCTACTTTGCCCTAGAGCTGAAAGGCACAACGTGCAGGCTTCTTTCCAAAGGGCGAGTTGGGCCCCACAGCATCATGCTTCCAGCTCTTTGGGAAGCTAAGAAACAACTCGCTCTGCACAGTGCTCTTACAGCCTACCGGGAACATCTCTTCCAAAGGCCTGAGAAACGCAGTTTCTTTGCAGGCCTGATCTGGCTGAAGTAAGACTTCTGCTCTGGGTGTGCTACATTGCCCTAGAGCTGAAAGGCACAACGTGCAGGCTTCTTTCCAAAGGGCGAGTTGGGCCGCAAAGCATCTTGCTTCCAGCTCTTTGGGAAGCCTAGAAACAACTCGCTCTGCACAGTGCTCTTACAGCCTACCGGGAACATCTCTTCCAAAGGCCTGTGAAACGCAGTTTCTTTGCAGGCCTGATCTGGCTGAAGTAGGACTTCTGCTCTGGGTGTGCTACTTTGCCCTAGAGCTCAAAGGCACAACGTGCAGGCTCCTTTCCTAATGGTGAGTTGGGCCCAACAGCATCTTGCTTCCAGCTCTTTGGGAAGTTAAGAAACAACTCGCTCTGCACAGTGCTCTTACAGCCTACCGGGAACATCTCTTCCAAAGGCCTGTGAAACGCAGTTTCTTTGCAGGCCTGATCTGGCTGAAGTAGGACTTCTGCTCTGGGTGTGCTACTTTGCCCTAGAGCTGAAAGGCACAACGTGCAGGCTTCTTTCCAAAGGGCGAGTTGGGCCGCACAGCATCTTGCTTCCAGCTCTTTGGGAAGCTAATAAACAACTCGCTCTGCACAGTGCTCTTACAGCCTAGTGGGAACATCTCTTCCAAAGGCCTGTGAAACGCAGTTTCTTTTCAGGCCTGATCTGGCTGAAGTAGGGCTTCTGCTCTGGGTGTGCTACTTTGCCCTAGAGCTGAAAGGCACAACGTGCAGGCTTCTTTCCAAAGGGCGAGTTGGGCCCCACAGCATCTTGCTTACAGCTCTTTGGGAAGCTAAGAAACAACTCGCTCTGCACAGTGCTCTTACAGCCTAGTGGGAACATCTCTTCCAAAGGCCTGTGAAACGCAGTTTCTTTGCAGGCCTGATCTGGCTGAAGTAGGACTTCTGCTCTGGGTGTGCTACTTTGCCCTAGAGCTGAAAGGCACAACGTGCAGGCTTCTTTCCAAAGGGCGAGTTGGGCCGCACAGCATCTTGCTTCCAGCTCTTTGGGAAGCTAAGAAACAACTCGCTCTGCACAGTGCTCTTACAGCCTAGTGGGAACCTCTCTTCCAAAGGCCTGTGCAACGCAGTTTCTTTGCAGGCCTGATCTGGCTGAAGTAGGACTTCTGCTCTGGGTGTGCTACTTTGCCCTAGAGCTGAAAGGCACAACGTGCAGGCTTCTTTCCAAAGGGCGAGTTGGGCCCCACAGCATCTTGCTTCCAGCTCTTTGGGAAGCTAAGAAACAACTCGCTCTGCACAGTGCTCTTACAGCCTAGTGGGAACATCTCTTCCAAAGGCCTGGGAAACGCAGTTTCTTTGCAGGCCTGATCTGGCTGAAGTAGGGCTTCTGCTCTGGGTGTGCTACTTTGCCCTAGAGCTGAAAGGCACAACGTACAGGCTTCTTTCCAAAGGGCGAGTTGGGCCCCACAGCATCTTGCTTCCAGCTATTTGGGAAGCTAAGAAACAACTCGCTCTGCACAGTGCTCTTACAGCCTAGTGGGAACATCTCTTCCAAAGGCCTGTGAAACGCAGTTTCTTTGCAGGTCTGATGTGGCTGAAGTAGGACTTCTGCTCTGGGTGTCCTACTTTGCCCTAGAGCTGAAAGGCACAACGTGCAGGCTTCTTTCCAAAGGGCGAGTTGGGCCCCACAGCATCTTGCTTCCAGCTCTTTGGGAAGCTAAGAAACAACTCGCTCTGCACAGTGCTCTTACAGCCTACCGGGCACATATCCTCCAAAGGCCTGTGAAACGCAGTTTCTTTGCAGGCCTGATCTGGCTGAAGTAGAACTTCTGCTCTGGGTGTGCTACATTGCCCGAGAGCTGAAAGGCACAACGTGCAGTCTTCTTTCCAAAGGGCAAGTTGGGCCAAACAGCATCTTGCTTCCAGCTCTTTGGGAAGCTAAGAAACAACTCGCTCTGCACAGTGCTCTTACAGCCTACCGGGAACATCTCTTACAAAGGCCTGTGAAACGCAGTTTCTTTGCAGGCCTGATCTGGCTGAAGTAGGACTTCTGCTCTGGGTGTGCTACATTGCCCTAGAGCTGAAAGGCACAACGTGCAGGCTTCTTTCCAAAGGGCGAGTTGGGCCCCAAAGCATCTTGCTTCCAGCTCTTTGGGAAGCTAAGAAACAACTCGCTCTGCACAGTGCTCTTACAGCCTACCGGGAACATCTCTTCCAAAGGCCTGTGAAACGCAGTTTCTTTGCTGGCCTGATCTGGCTGAAGTAGAACTTCTGCTCTGGGTGTGCTACTTTGCCCTAGAGCTTCAAGGCACAACGTGCTGCCTTCTTTCCAAAGTGCGAGATGGGCCCTACAGCATCTTGCTTCCAGCTCTTTGGGAAGCTAAGAAACAACTCGCTCTGCACAGTGCTCTTACAGCCTACCGAGAACATCTCTTCCAAAGACCTGTGAAACGCAGTTTCTTTGCAGGCCTGATCTGGCTGAAGTAGAACTTATGCTCTGGGTGTTCTACATTGCCCTAGAGCTTCAACGCACAACGTGCTGCCTTCTTTCCAAAGGGCGAGAGAGGCCCCAAAGCATCTTGCTTCCAGCTCTTTGGGAAGCTAAGAAACAACTCGCTCTGCACAGTGCTCTTACAGCCTACCGGGAAAATCTCTTCCAAAGGGCTGTGAAACGCAGTTTCTTTGCAGGCCTGATCTGGCTGAAGTAGAACTTCTGCTCTGGGTGTGCTACATTGCCCTAGAGCTGTAAGGCACAACGTGCAGGCTTCTTTCCAAAGGGCGAGTTGGGCCCGAAAGCATCTTGCTTCCAGCTCTTTGGGAAGCTAAGAAACAACTCGCTCTGCACAGTGCTCTTACAGCCTACCGAGAACATCTCTTACAAAGGCCTGTGAAACGCAGTTTCTTTGCAGGCCTGATCTGGCTGAAGTAGAACTTATGCTCTGGGTGTTCTACATTGCCCTAGAGCTGCAAGGCACAACGTGCTGCCTTCTTTCCAAAGGGGGAGAGAGGCCCCAAAGCATCTTGCTTCCAGCTCTTTGGGAAGCTAAGAAACAACTCGCTCTGCACAGTGCTCTTACAGCCTACCGGGAACATCTCTTCCAAAGGCCTGTGAAACGCAGTTTCTTTGCAGGCCTGATCTGGCTGAAGTAGAACTTCAGCTGTGGGTGTGCTACATTGCCCTAGAGCTGAAAGGCACAAAGTGCTGAATCATTTCCAAACACCGAGATACGCCCCACAGCATCTTGATTCCAGCACTTTGGGAAGCTAAGAAACAACTCGCTCTGCACAGTGCTCTTACAGCCTACCGGGAACATCTCTTCCAAAGGCCTGTGAAACGCAGTTTCTTTGCAGGCCTGATCTGCCTGAAGTAGAACTTCTGCTCTGGGTGTGCTACATTGCCCTAGAGCTGAAAGGCACAAGGTGCAGGCTTCTTTCCAAAGGGCGAGTTGGGCCCCACAGCATCTTGCTTCCAGCTCTTTGGGAAGCTAAGAAACAACTCGCTCTGCACAGTGCTCTTACAGCCTACCGGGAACATCTCTTCCAAAGGCCTGTGAAACGCAGTTTCTTTGCAGGCCTGATCTGGCCGAAGTAGGACTTCTGCTCTGGGTGTGCTACATTGTCCTAGAGCTGAAAGGCACAACATGCAGGCTTCTTTCCAAAGGGCGAGTTGGGCCCCACAGCATCTTGCTTACAGCTCTTTGGGAAGCTAAGAAACAACTCGCTCTGCACAGTGCTCTTACAGCCTACCGGGAACATCTCTTCCAAAGGCCTGTGAAACGCAATTTCTTTGCAGGCCTGATCTGGCTGAAGTAGGACTTCTGCTCAGGGTGTGCTACATTGTCCTAGAGCTGAAAGGCACAACGTGCAGGCTTCTTTCCAAAGGGCGAGTTGGGCCCCACAGCATCTTGCTTCCAGCTCTTTGGGAAGCTAAGAAACAACTCGCTCTGCATAGTGCTCTTACAGCCTACCGGGAAGATCTCTTCCAAAGGCATGTGAAACGCAGTTTCTTTGCAGGCCTGATCTGGCTGAAGTAGGACTTCTGCTCTGGGTGTGCTACATTGCCCTAGAGCTGAAAGGCACAACGTGCAGGCTCCTTTCCTAATGGTGAGTTGGGCCCCACAGCATCTTGCTTCCTGCTCTTTGGGAAGCTAAGAAACAACTCGCTCTGCACAGTGCTCTTACAGCCTACCGGGAACATCTCTTCCAAAGGCCTGTGAAACGCAGTTTCTTTGCAGGCCTCATCTGGCTGAAGTAGGACTTCTGCTCTGGGGGTGCTACATTGCCCTAGAGCTGAAAGGCACAACGTGCAGGCTTCTTTCCAAAGGGCGAGTTGGGCCCCACATCATCTTGCTTACAGCTCTTTGGGAAGCTAAGAAACAACTCGCTCTGCACAGTGCTCTTACAGCCTACTGGGAACATCTCTTCCAAAGGCCTGTGAAACGCAGTTTCTTTGCAGGCCTGATCTGGCTGAAGTAGGACTTCTGCTCTGGGTGTGCTACATTGCCCTAGAGCTGAAAGGCACAACGTGCAGGCTTCTTTCCAAAGCTCGAGTTGGGCCCCACAGCATCTTCCTTCCAGCTCTTTGGGAAGCTAAGAAACAACTCGCTCTGCACAGTGCTCTTACAGCCTAGCGGGAACATCTCTTCCAAAGGCCTGTGAAACGCAGTTTCTTTGCAGGCCTGATCTGGCTGAAGTAGGACTTCTGCTCTGGGTGTGCTACATTGCCCTAGAGCTGAAAGGCACAACGTGCAGGCTTCTTTCCAAAGGGCGAGTTGGGCCCCAAAGCATCTTGCTTCCAGCTCTTTGGGAAGCTAAGAAACAACTCGCTCTGCACAGTGCTCTTACAGCCTACCGGGAACATCTCTTCCAAAGGCATGTGAAACACAGCTTCTTTGCAGGCCTGATCTGCTTGAAGTAGAACTTCTGCTCTGGGTGTGCTACATTGCCCTAGAGCTGAAAGGCACAACGTGCAGGCTTCTTTCCAAAGGGCGTGTTGGGGCACACAGCATCTTGCTTCCAGCTCTTTGAGAAGCTAAGAAAGAACTCGCTCTGCACAGCGCTCTTACAGCCTACAGGGAACATCTCTTCCAAAGGCCTGTGAAACGCAGTTTCTTTGCAGGCGTGATCTGCTTGAAGTAGAACTTCTGCTCTGGGTGTGCTACATTGCCCTAGAGATGAAAGGCACAAGGTGCAGGCTTCTTTCCAAAGGGCGAGTTGGGCCCCACAGCATCTTGCTTCCAGCTCTTTGGGAAGCTAAGAAACAACTCGCTCAGCACAGTGCTCTTACAGCCTACCGGGAACATCTCTTCCAGAGGCCTGTGAAACGCAGTTTCTTTGCAGGCCTTATCTGGATGAAGTAGGACTTCTGCTCTGGGGGTGCTACATTGCCCTAGAGCTGAAAGGCACAAGGTGCAGGCTTCTTTCCAAAGGGCGAGTTGGGCCCCACAGCATCTTGCTTTCAACTCTTTGGGAAGCTAAGAAACAACTCGCTCTGCACAGTGCTCTTACAGCCTACCGGGAACATCTCTTCCAAAGGCCTGTGAAACGCAGTTTCTTTGCATGCCTGATCTGGCTGAAGTAGGACTTCTGCTCTGGGTTTGCTACATTGCCCTAGAGCTGAAAGGCACAACGTGCAGGCTTCTTTCCAAAGGGCGAGTTGGGCCCCACAGCATCTTGCTTCCAGCTCTTTGGGAAGCTAAGAAACAACTCGCTGTGCACAGTGCTCTTACAGCGTACCGGGAACATCTCTTCCAAAGGCCTGAGAAACGCAGTTTCTTTGCAGGCCTGATCTGGCTGAAGTAGGACTTCTGCTCTGGGTGTGCTACATTGCCCTAGAGCTGAAAGGCACAACGTGCAGGCTTCTTTCCAAAGGGCCAGTTGGGCCCCACAGCATCTTGCTTCAAGCTCTTTGGAAAGCTAAGAAACAACTCGCTCTGCACAGTGCTCTTACAGCCTACCGGGAACATCTCTTCCAAAGGCCTGTGAAACGCAGTTTCTTTGCAGGCCTGATCTGGCTGAAGTAGGACTTCTTTTCTGGGTGTGCTACATTGCCCTAGAGCTGAAAGGCACAAGGTGCAGGCTTCTTTCCAAAGGGCGAGTTGGGCCCCACAGCATCTTGCTTCCAGCTCTTTGGGAAGCTAAGAAACAACTCGCTCTGCACAGTGCTCTTACAGCCTACCGGGAACATCTCTTCCAAAGGCATGAGAGACGCAGTTTCTTTGCAGGCCTCATCTGGCTGAAGTAAGACTGCTGCTCTGGGTGTGCTACATTGCCCTAGAGCTGAAAGGCACAACGTGCAGGCTTCTTTCCAAAGGGCGAGTTGGGCCCCAAAGCATCTTGCTTCCAGCTCTTTGGGAAGCCTAGAAACAACTCGCTCTGCACAGTGCTCTTACAGCCTACCGGGAACATCTCTTCCAAAGGCAGGTGAAACACAGCTTCTTTGCAGGCATGATCTGCTTGAAGTAGAACTTCTGCTCTGGGTGTGCTACATTGCCCTAGAGCTGAAAGGCACAAGGTGCAGGCTCCTTTCCTAATGGTGAGTTGGGCCCCACAGCATCTTGCTTCCAGCTCTTTGGGAAGCCTAGAAACAACTCGCTCTGCACAGTGCTCTTACAGCCTAGTGGGAACATCTGTTCCAAAGGCCTGTGAAACGCAGTTTCTTTGCAGGCCTGATCTGGCTGAAGTAGGACTTCTGCTCTGGCTTGCTACTTTGCCCTAGAGCTGAAAGGCACAACGTGCAGGCTTCTTTCCAAAGGGCGAGTTGGGCCCCACAGCATCTTGCTTCCAGCTCTTTGGGAAGCTAAGAAACAACACGCTCTGCACAGTGCTCTTACAGCCTGCCGGGAACATCTCTTCCAAAGGCCTGGGAAACGCAGTTTCTTTGCAGGCCTGATCTGGCTGAAGTAGGACTTCTGCTCTGGGTGTGCTACTTTTCCCTAGAGCTGAAAGGCACAACGTGCAGGCTTCTTTCCAAAGGGCGAGTTGGGCCCCACAGCATCTTGCTTCCAGCTCTTTGGGAAGCTAAGAAACAACTCGCTCTGCACAGTGCTCTTACAGCCTACCGGGAACATCTCTTCCAAAGGCCTGTGAAACGCAATTTCTTTGCAGGCCTGATCTGGCTGAAGTAGGACTTCTGCTCTGGGTGTGCTACTTTGCCCTAGAGCTGAAAGGCACAACGTGCAGGCTTCTTTCCAAAGGGCGAGTTGGGCCCCACAGCATCTTGCTTCCAGCTCTTTGGGAAGCTAAGAAACAACTCGCTCTGCACAGTGCTCTTACAGCCTACCGGGAACATCTCTTCCAAAGGCCTGTGAAACGCAGTTTCTTTGCAGGCCTGATCTGGCTGAAGTAGGACTTCTGCTCTGGGTGTGCTACTTTGCCCTTGAGCTGAAAGGCACAACGTGCAGGCTTCTTTCCAAAGGGCGAGTTGGGCCCCACAGCATCTTGCTTCCAGCTCTTTGGGAAGCTAAGAAACAACACGCTCTGCACAGTGCTCTTACAGCCTGCCGGGAGCATCTCCTCCAAAGGCCTGGGAAACGCAGTTTCTTTGCAGGCCTGATCTGGCTGAAGTAGGACTTCTGCTCTGGGTGTGCTACATTGCCCTAGAGCTGAAAGGCACAACGTGCAGGCTCCTTTCCTAATGGTGAGTTGGGCCCAACAGCATCTTGCTTCCAGCTCTTTGGGAAGCTAAGAAACAACTCGCTCTGCACAGTGCTCTTACAGCCTACCGGGAACATCTTTTACAAAGGCCTGTGAAACGCAGTTTCTTTGCAGGCCTGATCTGGCTGAAGTAGGACTTCTGCTCTGGGTGTGCTACATTGCCCTAGAGCTGAAAGGCACAACGTGCAGGCTTCTTTCCAAAGGGCGAGTTGGGCCCCACAGCATCTTGCTTCCAGCTCTTTGGGAAGCTAAGAAACAACTCGCTCTGCACAGTGCTCTTACAGCCTACCGGGAACATGTCTTCCAAAGGCCTGTGAAAAGCAGTTCTTTGCAGGCCTGATCTCGCTGAAGTAGAACTTCTGCTCTGGGTGTGCTACTTTGCCCTAGAGCTGAAAGGCACAACGTGCAGGCTGCTTTCCAAAGGGCGAGTTGGGCCCACAGCATCTTGCTTCCAGCTCTTTGGGAAGCTAAGAAACAACTCGCTCTGCACAGTGCTCTTACAGCCTACCGGGAACATCTCTTCCAAAGGCCTGTGAAAAGCAGATTCTTTGCAGGCCTGATCTGGCTGAAGTATGACTTCTGCTCTGGGTGTGCTACATTGCCATAGAGATGAAAGGCACAACGTGCAGGCTTCTTTCCAAAGGGCGAGTTGGGCCCCACAGCATCTTGCTTCCAGCTCTTTGGGAAGCTAAGAAACAACTCGTTCTGCACAGTGCTCTTACAGCCTACCGGGAACATCTCTTCCAAAGGCCTGTGACACGCAGTTTCTTTGCAGGCCTGATCTGGCTGAAGTAGGACTTCTAATCTGGGTGTGCTACATTGTCCTAGAGCTGAAAGGCACAACGTGCAGGCTTCTTTCCAAAGGGCGAGTTGGGCCCCACAGCATCTTGCTTCCAGCTCTTTGGGAAGCTAAGAAACAAGTCGCTCTGCACAGCGCTCTTACAGCCTACCGGGAACATCTCTTCCAAAGGCCTGTGAAACGCAGTTTCTTTGCAGGCCTGATCTGGCTGAAGTAGGACTTCTGCTCTGGGTGTGCTACATTGCCCTAGAGCTGAAAGGCACAACGTGCAGGCTTCTTTCCAAAGGGCGAGTTGGGCCCCACAGCATCTTGCTTCCAGCTCTTGGGAAGCTAAGAAACAACTCGCTCTGCACAGTGCTCTTACAGCCTACCGGGAACATCTCTTCCAAAGGCATGTGAAACGCAGCTTCTTTGCAGGCGTGATCTGCTTGAAGTAGGACTTCTGCTCTGAGTGTGCTGCATTGCCCTAGAGTTGAAAGGCACAACGTGCAGGCTTCTTTCCAAAGGGCGAGTTGGGCCCCACAGCATCTTGCTTCCAGCTCTTTGGGAAGCTAAGAAACAACTCACTCTGCACAGTTCTCTTACAGCCTACCGGGAACATCTCTTCCAAAGGCCTGAGAAACGCAGTTTCTTTGCAGGCCTGATCTGGCTGAAGTAAGACTTCTGCTCTGGGTGTGCTACATTGCCCTAGAGCTGAAAGGCACAACGTGCAGGCTTCTTTCCAAAGGGCTAGTTGGGCCCCAAAGCATCTTGCTTCCAGCTCTTTGGGAAGCCTAGAAACAACTCGCTCTGCACAGTGCTCTTACAGCCTACCGGGAACATCTCTTCCAAAGGCATGTGAAACACAGCTTCTTTGCAGGCGTGATCTGCTTCAAGTAGAACTTCTGCTCTGGGTGTGCTACATTGCCCTAGAGCTGAAAGGCACAAGGTGCAGGCTTCTTTCCAAAGGGCAAGTTGTGCCCCACAGCATCTTGCTTCCAGCTCTTTGGGAAGCTAAGAAACAACTCGCTCTGCACAGTGCTCTTACAGCCTACCGGGAACATCTCTTCCAAAGGCCTGTGAAACGCAGTTTCTTTGCAGGCCTGATCTGGCTGAAGTAGGACTTCTGCTCTGGGTGTGCTACATTGCCCTAGAGCTGAAAGGCACAACGTGCAGGCTTCGTTCTAAAGGGCGAGTTGGGGCCCACAGCATCTTGCTTCCAGCTCTTTGGGAAGCTAAGAAAGAACTCGCTCTGCACAGTGCTCTTACAGCCTACCGGGAACATCTCTTCCAAAGGCCTGTGAAACGCAGTTTCTTTGCAGGCGTGATCTGCTTGAAGTAGAACTTCTGCTCTGGGTGTGCTACATTGCCCTAGAGCTGAAAGGCACAACGTGCAGGCTTCTTTCCAAAGGGCGAGTTGGGCCCCACAGCATCTTGCTTCCAGCTCTTTGGGAAGCTAAGGAACAACTCGCTCTGCACAGTGCTCTTACAGCCTACCGGGAACATCTCTTCCAAAGGCCTGTGAAACGCAGTTTCTTTGCAGGCCTGATCTGGCTGAAGTAGGACTTCTGCTCTGGGTGTGCTACATTGCCCTAGAGCTGAAAGGCACAAGGTGCAGGCTTCTTTCCAAAGGGCGAGTTGGGCCCCACAGCATCTTGCTTCCAGCTCTTTGGGAAGCTAAGAAACAACTCGCTCTGCACAGTGCTCTTACAGCCTACCGGGAACATCTCTTCCAAAGGCCTGTGAAACGCAGTTTCTTTGCAGGCCTGATCTGGCTGAAGTAGGACTTCTGCTATGGGTGTGCTACATTGCCCTAGAGCTGAAAGGCACAACGTGCAGGCTTCTTTCCTAATGGTGAGTTGGGCCCAACAGCATCTTGCTTCCAGCTCTTTGGGAAGCTAAGAAACAACTCGCTCTGCACAGTGCTCTTACAGCCTACCGGGAACATCTCTTCCAAAGGCCTGTGAAACGCAGTTTCTTTGCAGGCCTGATCTGGCTGAAGTAGGACTTCTGCTCTGGGTGTGCTACTATGCCCTAGAGCTGAAAGGCACAACGTGCAGGCTTCTTTCCAAAGGGCGAGTTGGGCCCCACAGCATCTTGCTTCCAGCTCTTTGGGAAGCTAAGAAACAACTCGCTCTGCACAGTGCTCTTACAGCCTAGTGGGAACATCTGTTCCAAAGGCCTGTGAAACGCAGTTTCTTTGCAGGCCTGATCTGGCTGAAGTAGGACTTCTGCTCTGGGTGTGCTACTTTGCCCTAGAGCTGAAAGGCACAACGTGCAGGCTTCTTTCCAAAGGGCGAGTTGGGCCCCACAGCATCTTGCTTCCAGCTCTTTGGGAAGCTAAGAAACAACTCGCTCTGCACAGTGCTCTTACAGCCTGCCGGGAACATCTCTTCCAAAGGCCTGTGAAACGCAGTTTCTTTGCAGGCCTGATCTGGCTGAAGTAGGACTTCTGCTCTGGGTGTGCTACTTTTCCCTAGAGCTGAAAGGCACAATGTGCAGGCTTCTTTCCAAAGGGCGAGTTGGGCCCCACAGCATCTTGCTTCCAGCTCTTTGGGAAGCTAAGAAACAACTCGCTCTGCACAGTGCTCTTACAGCCTACCGGGAACATCTCTTCCAAAGGCCTGTGAAACGCAATTTCTTTGCAGGCCTGATCTGGCTGAAGTAGGACTTCTGCTCTGGGTGTGCTACTTTGCCCTAGAGCTGAAAGGCACAACGTGCAGGCTTCTTTCCAAAGGGCGAGTTGGGCCCCACAGCATCTTGCTTCCAGCTCTTTGGGAAGCTAAGAAACAACTCGCTCTGCACAGTGCTCTTACAGCCTACCGGGAACATCTCTTCCAAAGGCCTGTGAAACGCAGTTTCTTTGCAGGCCTGATCTGGCTGAAGTAGGACTTCTGCTCTGGGTGTGCTACTTTGCCCTAGAGCTGAAAGGCACAACGTGCAGGCTTCTTTCCAAAGGGCGAGTTGGGCCCCACAGCATCTTGCTTCCAGCTCTTTGGGAAGCTAAGAAACAACTCGCTCTGCACAGTGCTCTTACAGCCTACCGGGAACATCTCCTCCAAAGGCCTGGGAAACGCAGTTTCTTTGCAGGCCTGATCTGGCTGAAGTAGGACTTCAGCAATACGCAACTGAACGAGGTGAACATAA
>NW_027227633.1:0-72325 GCF_037783145.1 Equus przewalskii | reverse complement strand
CTCTTGCCTAGCCGGCAGCTGATTCTGGCGTGTCCAGCAGGTGGTTCTGGGGAGTGGATCAGGTGGTTCCGTCATACTCTGCAGGTGGTACCGGCGTGTCCGGAACATGGTTCTGGCAAGTCTGAGAGGTGGTTCCGGCATGCCCGGCAGGTGATTCCGGAGTGTTCACCAAGTGGTTCTGGCGTAGCCGGCAGGTGATTTTGCATGTCCGGCGGTGGTTCCGGCGAGTCGAGCCAGTGGTTCCGGCGTGTCCGGCAGGTGGTTCCGGTCTGTCCGGCAGGTGGTTCTGGCGTGTCCGGCACGAGGTTCTGGCACGTCTGAGAGGTGGCTCCGGCATGCCCGACAGGTTATTCACTTGTGTCCGCCACGTGGTTCTGGCGTACCCGGCAGGTGATTTTGGCGTGTCTGGCAGGTGTTTCTTGCAAGTCGAGCATGTGGCTCAGGCATGCTCAGCAGGTGCTTCCTGCGTGTCCGGCACGTGGTTCTGGTGTGTCTGAGAGCTGGTTCTGGCATGTCCGGCAGATGATTCCGGAGTGTCCACCAAGTGGCTCTGGCATACCCGGCAGGTGATTTTGGCGTGTCAGGTAGGTGGTTCCGGCGAGTCGAGTAGGTGGTTCCGGCGTGCTCGGCAGGTGGTTCAGGCGGGTCTGGCAGGTGGTTTCCGTCTGTTCGGGGTGTGGTTCCGGCATCTCAGGCACATGGTTCTGGCACGTCTGAGAGGTGGTTCCGGCCGGCCCGACAGGTGTTTCCATGGTGTTCGCCAAGTGGTTCTGGCATAGCTGGCAGGTGATGTTGGCGTGACCGGCAGGTGGTTCCAGCCAGCCCGGCAGGTGATTCCGAAGTGTTCACCAAATGGTTGTGGCGTAGCCGGCAGGTGATTTTGGCGTGTCCAGCAGTTGGTTTTGGCGAGTCGAGCTGGTGGTTCTGGCGTGCTCGGCAGGTGCTTCCGGTGTCATTGGCATGCGGTTCCGGCATGTCTGAGAGGTGGTTCCGCCATGCCCGGCAGGTGATTCCCGAGTGTTCGCCAAGTGGTTCTGCCGTAGCCGGCAGGTGATTTTGCATGTCCGGCAATGGTTCCGGCGAGTCGAGCCGGTGGTTCCGGCGTGTCAGGCAGGTGGTTCCGGTCTGTCCAGCATGTGGGTCTGGGGTGTCCGGCACGAGGTTCTGGCACGTCTGAGAGGTTGTGTCGGCATGCACTTCACGTGATTCCGGCTTGTCCACCAAGCGGTTCTGGTGTAGCGGGCAGGTGATTTTGGCGTGTCCGGCAGGTGGGACCGGTGAGTCAAACAGGTGGTTCTGGCGAGTGTTTCCTGTGTTTCCGGTCTGTCCGGGAGATGGTTCCAGCCTGTCCGGCACGTGCTTCTGGCACTTTGGAGAGGTTGTGCTGGCATGCCCGGCAGGTGATCGTGGAGTGTCCGCCAAGTGTTTCTGGCGTAGCCGGCAGCTGATTTTGGCGTGTCCGGCAGGTGGTTCTGGGGAGTGGATCAGGTGGTTCCGGTATACTCGGCAGGTGGTTGAGGCGTGGCCGGCTCATGGTTCTGGCACGTCTGAGAGGTGGTTCCGGCATGCCTCTCAGGTGATCACGGAGAGTCCTCCAAGTGGTTCTGGCGTACCCCACAGGTGTTTCTGATGTGTCCGGCTGGTGGCTCTGGTGAGTCGAGCAGGTGGTTCCGGCGTGCTCGGCAGGTGGTTCCGGCAGGTCCGGCAGGTGTTTGCCGTCTGTCCATGACGTGGTTCCGGCATGCCCGCAAGTTGATTCTGGAGTGTCCACCAAGTGGTTTTGGCGTAGCCGGCATATGATTTTGGCCTGTGAGGCAGGTGGTTCCAGCATGTCTAGCAGGTGGTTCCGGCGAGCTCGGCAGGTGCTTCTGGTCTCTTCGGCACGTGGTTGTGGCACGTCTGAGAGATGGTTCCGGCAAGCCCGGGAGGTGATTCCGGAGTGTCAGGCATGTGGTTCTGGCACCTCTGAGAGGTGGTTCCGGCATGCCCGGCAGGTGATTCCTGAGTCTCCGGCATGTGGTTCTGGCACCTCTGAGAGGTGGTTCCGGCATGCCCGGCAGGTGGTTCCGGAGTGTCTGCCGAGTGGTTCTGGCGTAGCCGGCGGGTGATTCTGGCGTGTCCGGCAGGTGGTTCTGGAGAGTCAAGCAGGTGGTCCCGGCGTGTCCGGCAGGTGGTTCTGGGGAGTGGATCAGGAACTTCCGGCATTCTCCGCAGG
Organism: Equus przewalskii; assembly: GCF_037783145.1. Lineage (NCBI taxonomy): Eukaryota > Metazoa > Chordata > Mammalia > Perissodactyla > Equidae > Equus > Equus przewalskii. The sequence continues at coordinate 70,110 of NW_027227633.1, read as the reverse complement.
TGCTACCGCCATCTCCTGCATGTGGCTGTGGCACCTCTGAGAGGTGGTTCCAGCCTGCCCGGCAGGTGATTCCGGAGTGTCCGACAAGTGGTTGTGGCGTAGCCGGCTGGTGATTCTGGCGTGTCCGGCAGGTGGTTCTGGCGAGTCAAGCAGGTGGTCCCGGCGTGTCCGGCAGGTGGTTCCGGTCTGTCCTGGAGGTGGTTCTGGAGTGTCTGCCGAGTGGTTCTGGCGTAGCCGGCAGGTGATTTTGGCGTGTCCAGCAGGTGGTCCTGGGGAGTGGAGCAGGTGGTTCCGGCATACTCGGCAGGTGGTTGCGGCGTGTCCGGCACATGGTTCTGGCACGTCTGAGAGGTGGTTCCGGAATGCCCGGCAGCTGATCCCAGAGAGTCCTCCAAGTGGTTCTGGCGTACCCCACAGGTGTTTATGATGTGTCCAGCAGGTTGCTCTGGTGAGTCGAGCGGGTGGTTCCGGCGTGCTCGGCAGGTGGTTCCGGCAGGTCCGGCTGGTGTTTGCCATCTGTCCATGACGTGGTTCTGGCATGCCCGCAAGATGATTGTGGAGTGTCCACCAAGTGGTTTTGGCGTAGCCAGCATATGATTTTGGCCTGTGAGGCAGGTGGTTCCGGCATGTCCAGCAGGTGGTTCCGGCGAGCTCGGCAGGTGCTTCTGGTCTCTTCGGCACGTGGTTGTGGCACGTCTGAGAGATGGTTCCGGCACGCCCGGCAGGTGATTACGGAGTGTCAGGCATGTGGTTCTGGCACCTCTGAGAGGTGGTTCCGGAATGCCTGACATGTGATTCCGGAGTGTCTGCCGAGTGGATCTTGCCTAGCCGGCAGCTGATTCTGGCGTGTCCAGCAGGTGGTTCTGGGGAGTGGATCAGGTGGTTCCGTCATACTCTGCAGGTGGTACCGGCGTGTCCGGAACATGGTTCTGGCAAGTCTGAGAGGTGGTTCCGGCATGCCCGGCAGGTGATTCCGGAGTGTTCACCAAGTGGTTCTGGCGTAGCCGGCAGGTGATTTTGCATGTCCGGCGGTGGTTCCGGCGGGTCGAGCCGGTGGCTCCGGTGTGTCCGGCAGGTGGTTCCGGTCTGTCCGGCAGGTGGTTCTGTGGTGTCCGGCACGAGGTTCAGTCTGAGAGGCTGTGCCGGCATGCCCCTCACGTGATTCCGGCTTGTCCCCGAAGTGGTGCTGGTGTAGCGGGCAGGTGATTTTGGCGTGTCCGGCAGGTGGTTCAGGCGAGTTGAGCAGGTGGTTGCGACGTGCTTGGCAGGTGCTTCCGGCGTCTCCGGCACGTGTTTCTGGCACATCTGACAGGTGGTTCCGGCATGCCCGAAAGCTGATTCCGGTCTGTCCGGTAGGTGGTTCCAGCCTGCACGGCACGTGGTTCTGGTACGTGTCAGAGGTGGTTGCGTATGCCCAACAGGTGATTCCGGACTGTCCGCCACGTGCTTCTGGCACGTCTGAGAGGTGGTTCCGGCATGCCCGGCAGGTGGTTCCGGAGTGTCTGCCGAGTGGTTCTGGCGTAGCCGGCGGGTGATTCTGGCGTGTCCGGCAGGTGGTTCTGGAGAGTCAAGCATGTGGTCCCGGCGTGTCCGGCAGGTGGTTCTGGGGAGTGGATCAGGAACTTCCGGCATTCTCCGCAGGTGCTACCGCCGTCTCCTGCATGTGGCTGTGGCACCTCTGAGAGGTGGTTCCAGCCTGCCCGGCAGGTGATTCCGGAGTGTCCGACAAGTGGTTGTGGCGTAGCCGGCTGGTGATTCTGGCGTGTCCGGCAGGTGGTTCTGGCGAGTCAAGCAGGTGGTCCCGGCGTGTCCGGCAGGTGGTTCCGGTCTGTCCTGGAGGTGGTTCTGGAGTGTCTGCCGAGTGGTTCTGGCGTAGCCGGCAGGTGATTTTGGCGTGTCCAGCAGGTGGTCCTGGGGAGTGGAGCAGGTGGTTCCGGCATACTCGGCAGGTGGTTGCGGCGTGTCCGGCACATGGTTCTGGCACGTCTGAGAGGTGGTTCCGGAATGCCCGGCAGCTGATCCCAGAGAGTCCTCCAAGTGGTTCTGGCGTACCCCACAGGTGTTTATGATGTGTCCAGCAGGTTGCTCTGGTGAGTCGAGCGGGTGGTTCCGGCGTGCTCGGCAGGTGGTTCCGGCAGGTCCGGCTGGTGTTTGCCATCTGTCCATGACGTGGTTCTGGCATGCCCGCAAGGTGATTGTGGAGTGTCCACCAAGTGGTTTTGGCGTAGCCAGCATATGATTTTGGCCTGTGAGGCAGGTGGTTCCGGCATGTCCAGCAGGTGGTTCCGGCGAGCTCGGCAGGTGCTTCTGGTCTCTTCGGCACGTGGTTGTGGCACGTCTGAGAGATGGTTCCGGCACGCCCGGCAGGTGATTACGGAGTGTCAGGCATGTGGTTCTGGCACCTCTGAGAGGTGGTTCCGGAATGCCTGACATGCGATTCCGGAGTGTCTGCCGAGTGGCTCTTGCCTAGCCGGCAGCTGATTCTGGCGTGTCCAGCAGGTGGTTCTGGGGAGTGGATCAGGTGGTTCCGTCATACTCTGCAGGTGGTACCGGCGTGTCCGGAACATGGTTCTGGCAAGTCTGAGAGGTGGTTCCGGCATGCCCGGCAGGTGATTCCGGAGTGTTCACCAAGTGGTTCTGGCGTAGCCGGCAGGTGATTTTGCATGTCCGGCGGTGGTTCCGGCGAGTCGAGCCGGTGGTTCCGGCGTGTCCGGCAGGTGGTTCCGGTCTGTCCGGCAGGTGGTTCTGGCGTGTCCGGCACGAGGTTCTGGCACGTCTGAGAGGTGGCTCCGGCATGCCCGACAGGTTATTCACTTGTGTCCGCCACGTGGTTCTGGCGTACCCGGCAGGTGATTTTGGCGTGTCTGGCAGGTGTTTCTTGCAAGTCGAGCATGTGGCTCAGGCATGCTCAGCAGGTGCTTCCTGCGTGTCCGGCACGTGGTTCTGGTGTGTCTGAGAGCTGGTTCTGGCATGTCCGGCAGATGATTCCGGAGTGTCCACCAAGTGGCTCTGGCATACCCGGCAGGTGATTTTGGCGTGTCAGGTAGGTGGTTCCGGCGAGTCGAGTAGGTGGTTCCGGCGTGCTCGGCAGGTGGTTCAGGCGGGTCTGGCAGGTGGTTTCCGTCTGTTCGGGGTGTGGTTCCGGCATCTCAGGCACATGGTTCTGGCACGTCTGAGAGGTGGTTCCGGCCGGCCCGACAGGTGTTTCCATGGTGTTCGCCAAGTGGTTCTGGCATAGCTGGCAGGTGATGTTGGCGTGACCGGCAGGTGGTTCCAGCCAGCCCGGCAGGTGATTCCGAAGTGTTCACCAAATGGTTGTGGCGTAGCCGGCAGGTGATTTTGGCGTGTCCAGCAGTTGGTTTTGGCGAGTCGAGCTGGTGGTTCTGGCGTGCTCGGCAGGTGCTTCCGGTGTCATTGGCATGCGGTTCCGGCATGTCTGAGAGGTGGTTCCGCCATGCCCGGCAGGTGATTCCCGAGTGTTCGCCAAGTGGTTCTGCCGTAGCCGGCAGGTGATTTTGCATGTCCGGCAATGGTTCCGGCGAGTCGAGCCGGTGGTTCCGGCGTGTCAGGCAGGTGGTTCCGGTCTGTCCAGCATGTGGGTCTGGGGTGTCCGGCACGAGGTTCTGGCACGTCTGAGAGGTTGTGTCGGCATGCACTTCACGTGATTCCGGCTTGTCCACCAAGCGGTTCTGGTGTAGCGGGCAGGTGATTTTGGCGTGTCCGGCAGGTGGGACCGGTGAGTCAAACAGGTGGTTCTGGCGAGTGTTTCCTGTGTTTCCGGTCTGTCCGGGAGATGGTTCCGGCCTGTCCGGCACGTGCTTCTGGCACTTTGGAGAGGTTGTGCTGGCATGCCCGGCAGGTGATCCTGGAGTGTCCGCCAAGTGTTTCTGGCGTAGCCGGCAGCTGATTTTGGCGTGTCCGGCAGGTGGTTCTGGGGAGTGGATCAGGTGGTTCCGGTATACTCGGCAGGTGGTTGAGGCGTGTCCGGCTCATGGTTCTGGCACGTCTGAGAGGTGGTTCCGGCATGCCTCTCAGGTGATCACGGAGAGTCCTCCAAGTGGTTCTGGCGTACCCCGCAGGTGTTTCTGATGTGTCCGGCTGGTGGCTCTGGTGAGTCGAGCAGGTGGTTCCGGCGTGCTCGGCAGGTGCTTCCGGCGTCTCCGGCACGTGGTTCTGGTGTGTCTGAGAGCTTGTTCCGGCATGTCCGGCAGATGATTCCGGAGTGTCCGCCAAGTGGTTCTGGCATACCCGGCTGGTGATTTGGGCATGTCAGGTAGGTGGTTCCGGTGAGTCGAGCAGGTGGCTCCGGCGTGCTCGGCAGGTTGTTCAGTCGGGTCTGGCAGGTGTTTTCGGTCTGTTCGGGGTGTGGTTCCAGCATCTCATGAACATGTTTCTGGCACGTCTGAGATGTGGTTCCAGCCGGCCCGACAGGTGTTTCCGCAGTGTCCGCCAAGCGGTTCTGGCGTAGTTGGCAGGTGATTTTGGCATGACTGGCAGGTGGTTCCAGCAAGCCTGGCAGGTGATTCCAAAGTGTTCACCAACTGGTTGTGGCGTAGCCGGCAGGTGATTTTTGCGTGATCGGCAGGTGGCTCTGGCGAGTCGAGCAGGTGGTTCCGGCGTGCTCGGCTGGTGCTTCCGGGGTCATTGGCACGGGGTTCTGGCATGTCTGAGAGGTGGTTCCTGCATGCCCGGCAAGTGATTCCGGAGTGTTCGCCAAGTGGTTCTGGCATAGTCGGCAGGTGATTTTGGCATGTCCGGCAGGTGGTTCAGGCGAGTTGAGCAGGTGGTTCCAACGTGCTTGGCAGGTGCTTCCGGCGTCTCCGGCACGTGTTTCTGGCACAGCTGACAGGTGGTTCCGGCATGCCTGAAAGCTGATTCCGGTCTGTCCGGTAGGTGGTTCCAGCCTGCACGGCATGTGGTTCTGGTACGTCTCAGAGGTGGTTGCGCATGCCCAACAGGTGATTCCGGACTGTCCGCCACATGGTTCTGGCACGTCTGAGAGGTGGTTCCGTCATGCCCGGGAGGTCATCCCAGAGAGTCCTCCAAGTGGTTCTGGCAAAACACGCAGGTGATTTTGGCGTGTCTGGCAGGTTGTTCCGTTGTGCTTGGCAGGTGGTTCAGGCTTGGACGGCAGGTGGTTCCAGACTGTCCAGGACGTGTTTCCAGCTTCTCCGGCAGGAGGTTCTGGTACGTCTGAGAGGTGGTTCCGCCATGGCTGGCAGGTGATTCCGGACCGTCCCCCAGGTGGTTCTGGCATAGCCAGCAGTTGATATTGGCCTGTCCGGCAGGTGGTTCCAGCGAGTCGAACAGGTGGCTCCAGCGTGCTCGGCAGGTGGTTCCGCTCTGTCCGGTAGGTGATTCCGGCGTGTCTGGCACCTGCTTCCGGCACGTCTGAGAGGTGGTTCCGGCATGCGCGACAGGTGGTTTCGGAGTGTCCGCCAGGTGGTTCTGGCGTACCCGGCAGGTGATTTTGGCATGTCCGGCAGGTGTTTCAGGCGAGTCGAGCAGGTGGCTCCGGCATGCTCGGCAGGTGCTTCCGGCGTCTCCGGCACGTGGTTCTGGTGTGTCTGAGAGCTGGTTCGGGCATGTCCGGCAGATGATTCCGGAGTGTCCGCCAAGTGGTTCTGGCATACCCGGCTGGTGATTTGGGCATGTCAGGTAGGTGGTTCCGGCGAGTCGAGCAGGTGGCTCCGGCGTGCTCGGTAGGTTGTTCAGTCGGGTCTGGCAGGTGTTTTCCGTCTGTTCGGGGTGTGGTTCCAGCATCTCATGAACATGTTTCTGGCACGTCTGAGATGTGGTTCCAGCCGGCCCGACAGGTGTTTCCGCAGTGTCCGCCAAGCGGTTCTGGCGTAGTTGGCAGGTGATTTTGGCATGACTGGCAGGTGGTTCCAGCAAGCCTGGCAGGTGATTCCAAAGTGTTCACCAACTGGTTGTGGCGTAGCCGGCAGGTGATTTTTGCGTGATCGGCAGGTGGCTCTGGCGAGTCGAGCAGGTGGTTCCGGCGTGCTCGGCTGGTGCTTCCGGGGTCATTGGCACGGGGTTCTGGCATGTCTGAGAGGTGGTTCCTGCATGCCCGGCAAGTGATTCCGGAGTGTTCGCCAAGTGGTTCTGGCATAGTGGGCAGGTGATTTTGGCATGTCCGGCAGGTGGTTCAGGCGAGTTGAGCAGGTGGTTCCAACGTGCTTGGCAGGTGCTTCCGGCGTCTCCGGCACGTGTTTCTGGCACATCTGACAGGTGGTTCCGGCATGCCCGAAAGCTGATTCCGGTCTGTCCGGTAGGTGGTTCCAGCCTGCACGGCATGTGGTTCTGGTACGTCTCAGAGGTGGTTGCGCATGCCCAACAGGTGATTCCGGACTGTCCGCAACATGGTTCTGGCACGTCTGAGAGGTGGTTCCGGCATGCCCGGCAGGTCATCCCAGAGAGTCCTCCAAGTGGTTCTGGCAAAACACGCAGGTGATTTTGGCGTGTCTGGCAGGTTGTTCCGTTGTGCTTGGCAGGTGGTTCAGGCTTGGCCGGCAGGTGGTTCCAGACTGTCCAGGACGTGTTTCCAGCTTCTCCGGCAGGAGGTTCTGGTACGTCTGAGAGGTGGTTCCGCCATACCTGGCAGGTGATTCCGGACCGTCCCCCAGGTCCATAGCCAGCAGTTGATATTGGCCTGTCCGGCAGGTGGTTCCAGCGAGTCGAACAGGTGGCTCCGGCGTGCTCGGCAGGTGGTTCCAGTCTGTCCGGTAGGTGATTCCGGCGTGTCCGGCACGTGCTTCCGGCACGTCTGAGAGGTGGTTCCGGCATGCGCGACAGGTGATTTCGAAGTGTCCGCCAGGTGGTTCTGGCGTACCCGGCAGGTGATTTTGGCGTGTCCGGCAGGTGTTTCTGGCGAGTCGAGCAGGTGGCTCCAGTATGCTCTGCAGGAGCTTCCGGGGTCATTGGCACGTGGTTCTGGCATATCTGAGAGGTGGTTCCGGCATGCCCGGCAGGTGATTCCAGAGTGTTCGCCAAGTGTTTCCGGCGTAGCCGGCAGGTGATTTTGCATGTCCAGCGGTCGTTCCGGCGGGTCGAGCCGGTGGTTCCGGCGTGTCCGGCAGGTGGTTCCGGTCTGTCCGGCAGGTGGTTCTGTGGTGTCCGGCACGAGGTTCAGTCTGAGAGGCTGTGCCGGCATGCCCCTCACGTGATTCCGGCTTGTCCCCGAAGTGGTGCTGGTGTAGCGGGCAGGTGATTTTGGCGTGTCCGGCAGGTGGTTCAGGCGAGTTGAGCAGGTGGTTGCGACGTGCTCGGCAGGTGCTTCCGGCGTCTCCGGCACGTGTTTCTGGCACACCTGACTGGTGGTTCCGGCATGCCCAAAAGTTGATTCCGGTCTGTCCGGTAGGTGGTTCCGGCGTGCACGGCACGTGGTTCTGGTACGTCTCAGAGGTGGTTGCGTATGCCCAACAGGTGATTCCGGACTGTCCGCCACGTGCTTCTGGCACGTCTGAGAGGTGGTTCCAACATGCCCGGCAGGTCATTTCGGAGAGTCGTCCAAGTGGTTCTGGCGTAGCCCGCAGGTGATTTTGGCGTGTCCGGCAGGTGGTTCCGCCGTGCTCGGCAGGTGGTTCAGGCATGGCCGTCACGTGGTTCCAGTCTGTCCAGGACGTGTTTCCAGCTTCTCCGGCAGGTGGTTCTGGTACGTCTGAGAGGTGGTTCCGCGATGGCTGGCATGTGATTCCGGACCTTTCCCCAGGTGGTTCTGGCATAGCCAGCAGTTGATATTGGCCTGTCCGTCAGGTGGTTCCAGCGAGTCGAACAGGTGGCTCCGGCGTTCTTGGCAGGTGGTTCCGGTCTGTCCGGTAGGTGATTCCGGCGTGTCCGGAACGTGCTTGCGGCACGTCTGAGAGGTGGTTCCGGCATGTGCGACAGGTGATTTCCGAGTGTCCGCCAGGTGGTTCTGACATACCCGGCAGGTGATTTTGGCGTGTCCGGCAGGTGTTTCTGGCGAGTCGAGCAGGTGGCTCTGGCATGCTCGGCAGGTGCTTCCGGCGTCTCCGGCACTTGGTTCTGGTGTGTCTGAGAGCTTGTTCCGGCCTGTCCGGCAGACGATTCCGGAGTGTCCGCCAAGTGGTTCTGGCATACCCAGCAGGTGATTTTGGCGTGTCAGGGAGGTGTTTCCGGCGAGTCGAGCAGGTGGCTCCGGCGCGCTGGGCAGGTTGTTCAGATGGGTTTGGCAGGTGTTTTCCGTCTGTTCGGGGTGTGATTCCAGCATCTCATGCACATGGTTCTGGCGCGTCTGAGATGTGGTTCCGGCCGGCCCGACAGGTGTTTCCACAGTGTCCGCCAAGTGGTACTGGCGTAGTTGGCAGGTGATTTTGGCATGACCGGCAGGTGGTTCCAGCAAGCCCGGCAGGTGATTCCGAAGTGTTCCCCAACTGGTTGTGGCATAGCCGGAAGGTGATTTTTGCGTGTCCGGCAGGTGGTTCTGGCGAGTCGAGCAGGTGGTTCCGGCGTGCTCGGCAGGTGCTTCCGGGGTCATTGGCACGAGGTTCTGGCATATCTGAGAGGTGGTTCCGGCCTGCCCGGCAGGTGATTCCGGAGTGTTCGCCAAGTGTTTCCGGCGTAGCCGGCAGGTGATTTTGCACGTCCAGCGGTCGTTCCGGCGGGTCGAGCCGGTGGTTCCGGCGTGTCCGGCAGGTGGTTCCGGTCTGTCCGGCAGGTGGTTCTGTGGTGTCCGGCACGAGGTTCAGTCTGAGAGGCTGTGCCGGCATGCCCCTCACGTGATTCCGGCTTGTCCCCGAAGTGGTGCTGGTGTAGCGGGCAGGTGATTTTGGCTTGTCCGGCAGGTGGTTCAGGCGAGTTGAGCAGGTGGTTGCGACGTGCTCGGCAGGTGCTTCCTGCGTCACCGGCATGTGGTTCTGGCACCTCTGAGAGCCGGTTCTGGCATGCCCGGCAGGTGGTTCCGGAGTGTCTGCCGAGTGGTTCTGGCATAGCCGGCAGGGGATTCTGGCGTGTCCAGCCGGTGATTCTGGGGAGTGGATCAGGTGGTTCCGTCATACTCTGCTGGTGGTACCGGCGTGTCCGGAACATGGTTCTGGCAAGTCTGAGAGGTGGTTCCGGCATGCCCGGCAGGTGATTCCGGAGTGTTCGCTAAGTGGTTCTGGCGTAGCCGGCAGGTGATTCTGGCGTTTCCGGCAGGTGGTTCTGGCGAGTCAAGCAGGTGGTCCCGGCGTGTCCGGCAGGTGGTTCCGGTCTGTCCTGGAGGTGGTTCTGGAGTGTCTGCCAAGTGGTTCTGGCGTAGCCGGCAGGTGATTTTGGCGTGTCCAGCAGGTGGTTCTGGGGAGTGGAGCAGGTGGTTCCGGCATACTCGGCAGGTGGTTGCGGCGTGTCCGGCACATGGTTCTGGCACGTCTGAGAGGTGGTTCCGGAATGCCCGGCAGCTGATCCCAGAGAGTCCTCCAAGTGGTTCTGGCGTACCCCACAGGTGTTTATGATGTGTCCAGCAGGTTGCTCTGGTGAGTCGAGCGGGTGGTTCCGGCGTGCTCGGCAGGTGGTTCCGGCAGGTCCGGCTGGTGTTTGCCATCTGTCCATGACGTGGTTCTGGCATGCCCGCAAGGTGATTGTGGAGTGTCCACCAAGTGGTTTTGGCGTAGCCAGCATATGATTTTGGCCTGTGAGGCAGGTGGTTCCGGCATGTCCAGCAGGTGGTTCCGGCGAGCTCGGCAGGTGCTTCTGGTCTCTTCGGCACGTGGTTGTGGCACGTCTGAGAGATGGTTCCGGCACGCCCGGCAGGTGATTACGGAGTGTCAGGCATGTGGTTCTGGCACCTCTGAGAGGTGGTTCCGGAATGCCTGACATGTGATTCCGGAGTGTCTGCCGAGTGGCTCTTGCCTAGCCGGCAGCTGATTCTGGCGTGTCCAGCAGGTGGTTCTGGGGAGTGGATCAGGTGGTTCCGTCATACTCTGCAGGTGGTACCGGCGTGTCCGGAACATGGTTCTGGCAAGTCTGAGAGGTGGTTCCGGCATGCCCGGCAGGTGATTCCGGAGTGTTCACCAAGTGGTTCTGGCGTAGCCGGCAGGTGATTTTGCATGTCCGGCGGTGGTTCCGGCGAGTCGAGCCAGTGGTTCCGGCGTGTCCGGCAGGTGGTTCCGGTCTGTCCGGCAGGTGGTTCTGGCGTGTCCGGCACGAGGTTCTGGCACGTCTGAGAGGTGGCTCCGGCATGCCCGACAGGTTATTCACTTGTGTCCGCCACGTGGTTCTGGCGTACCCGGCAGGTGATTTTGGCGTGTCTGGCAGGTGTTTCTTGCAAGTCGAGCATGTGGCTCAGGCATGCTCAGCAGGTGCTTCCTGCGTGTCCGGCACGTGGTTCTGGTGTGTCTGAGAGCTGGTTCTGGCATGTCCGGCAGATGATTCCGGAGTGTCCACCAAGTGGCTCTGGCATACCCGGCAGGTGATTTTGGCGTGTCAGGTAGGTGGTTCCGGCGAGTCGAGTAGGTGGTTCCGGCGTGCTCGGCAGGTGGTTCAGGCGGGTCTGGCAGGTGGTTTCCGTCTGTTCGGGGTGTGGTTCCGGCATCTCAGGCACATGGTTCTGGCACGTCTGAGAGGTGGTTCCGGCCGGCCCGACAGGTGTTTCCATGGTGTTCGCCAAGTGGTTCTGGCATAGCTGGCAGGTGATGTTGGCGTGACCGGCAGGTGGTTCCAGCCAGCCCGGCAGGTGATTCCGAAGTGTTCACCAAATGGTTGTGGCGTAGCCGGCAGGTGATTTTGGCGTGTCCAGCAGTTGGTTTTGGCGAGTCGAGCTGGTGGTTCTGGCGTGCTCGGCAGGTGCTTCCGGTGTCATTGGCATGCGGTTCCGGCATGTCTGAGAGGTGGTTCCGCCATGCCCGGCAGGTGATTCCCGAGTGTTCGCCAAGTGGTTCTGCCGTAGCCGGCAGGTGATTTTGCATGTCCGGCAATGGTTCCGGCGAGTCGAGCCGGTGGTTCCGGCGTGTCAGGCAGGTGGTTCCGGTCTGTCCAGCATGTGGGTCTGGGGTGTCCGGCACGAGGTTCTGGCACGTCTGAGAGGTTGTGTCGGCATGCACTTCACGTGATTCCGGCTTGTCCACCAAGCGGTTCTGGTGTAGTGGGCAGGTGATTTTGGCGTGTCCGGCAGGTGGGACCGGTGAGTCAAACAGGTGGTTCTGGCGAGTGTTTCCTGTGTTTCCGGTCTGTCCGGGAGATGGTTCCGGCCTGTCCGGCACGTGCTTCTGGCACTTTGGAGAGGTTGTGCTGGCATGCCCGGCAGGTGATCGTGGAGTGTCCGCCAAGTGTTTCTGGCGTAGCCGGCAGCTGATTTTGGCGTGTCCGGCAGGTGGTTCTGGGGAGTGGATCAGGTGGTTCCGGTATACTCGGCAGGTGGTTGAGGCGTGGCCGGCTCATGGTTCTGGCACGTCTGAGAGGTGGTTCCGGCATGCCTCTCAGGTGATCACGGAGAGTCCTCCAAGTGGTTCTGGCGTACCCCACAGGTGTTTCTGATGTGTCCGGCTGGTGGCTCTGGTGAGTCGAGCAGGTGGTTCCGGCGTGCTCGGCAGGTGGTTCCGGCAGGTCCGGCAGGTGTTTGCCGTCTGTCCATGACGTGGTTCCGGCATGCCCGCAAGTTGATTCTGGAGTGTCCACCAAGTGGTTTTGGCGTAGCCGGCATATGATTTTGGCCTGTGAGGCAGGTGGTTCCAGCATGTCTAGCAGGTGGTTCCGGCGAGCTCGGCAGGTGCTTCTGGTCTCTTCGGCACGTGGTTGTGGCACGTCTGAGAGATGGTTCCGGCAAGCCCGGGAGGTGATTCCGGAGTGTCAGGCATGTGGTTCTGGCACCTCTGAGAGGTGGTTCCGGCATGCCCGGCAGGTGATTCCTGAGTCTCCGGCATGTGGTTCTGGCACCTCTGAGAGGTGGTTCCGGCATGCCCGGCAGGTGGTTCCGGAGTGTCTGCCGAGTGGTTCTGGCGTAGCCGGCGGGTGATTCTGGCGTGTCCGGCAGGTGGTTCTGGAGAGTCAAGCAGGTGGTCCCGGCGTGTCCGGCAGGTGGTTCTGGGGAGTGGATCAGGAACTTCCGGCATTCTCCGCAGGTGCTACCGCCATCTCCTGCATGTGGCTGTGGCACCTCTGAGAGGTGGTTCCAGCCTGCCCGGCAGGTGATTCCGGAGTGTCCGACAAGTGGTTGTGGCGTAGCCGGCTGGTGATTCTGGCGTGTCCGGCAGGTGGTTCTGGCGAGTCAAGCAGGTGGTCCCGGCGTGTCCGGCAGGTGGTTCCGGTCTGTCCTGGAGGTGGTTCTGGAGTGTCTGCCGAGTGGTTCTGGCGTAGCCGGCAGGTGATTTTGGCGTGTCCAGCAGGTGGTCCTGGGGAGTGGAGCAGGTGGTTCCGGCATACTCGGCAGGTGGTTGCGGCGTGTCCGGCACATGGTTCTGGCACGTCTGAGAGGTGGTTCCGGAATGCCCGGCAGCTGATCCCAGAGAGTCCTCCAAGTGGTTCTGGCGTACCCCACAGGTGTTTATGATGTGTCCAGCAGGTTGCTCTGGTGAGTCGAGCGGGTGGTTCCGGCGTGCTCGGCAGGTGGTTCCGGCAGGTCCGGCTGGTGTTTGCCATCTGTCCATGACGTGGTTCTGGCATGCCCGCAAGATGATTGTGGAGTGTCCACCAAGTGGTTTTGGCGTAGCCAGCATATGATTTTGGCCTGTGAGGCAGGTGGTTCCGGCATGTCCAGCAGGTGGTTCCGGCGAGCTCGGCAGGTGCTTCTGGTCTCTTCGGCACGTGGTTGTGGCACGTCTGAGAGATGGTTCCGGCACGCCCGGCAGGTGATTACGGAGTGTCAGGCATGTGGTTCTGGCACCTCTGAGAGGTGGTTCCGGAATGCCTGACATGTGATTCCGGAGTGTCTGCCGAGTGGATCTTGCCTAGCCGGCAGCTGATTCTGGCGTGTCCAGCAGGTGGTTCTGGGGAGTGGATCAGGTGGTTCCGTCATACTCTGCAGGTGGTACCGGCGTGTCCGGAACATGGTTCTGGCAAGTCTGAGAGGTGGTTCCGGCATGCCCGGCAGGTGATTCCGGAGTGTTCACCAAGTGGTTCTGGCGTAGCCGGCAGGTGATTTTGCATGTCCGGCGGTGGTTCCGGCGGGTCGAGCCGGTGGCTCCGGTGTGTCCGGCAGGTGGTTCCGGTCTGTCCGGCAGGTGGTTCTGTGGTGTCCGGCACGAGGTTCAGTCTGAGAGGCTGTGCCGGCATGCCCCTCACGTGATTCCGGCTTGTCCCCGAAGTGGTGCTGGTGTAGCGGGCAGGTGATTTTGGCGTGTCCGGCAGGTGGTTCAGGCGAGTTGAGCAGGTGGTTGCGACGTGCTTGGCAGGTGCTTCCGGCGTCTCCGGCACGTGTTTCTGGCACATCTGACAGGTGGTTCCGGCATGCCCGAAAGCTGATTCCGGTCTGTCCGGTAGGTGGTTCCAGCCTGCACGGCACGTGGTTCTGGTACGTGTCAGAGGTGGTTGCGTATGCCCAACAGGTGATTCCGGACTGTCCGCCACGTGCTTCTGGCACGTCTGAGAGGTGGTTCCGGCATGCCCGGCAGGTCATCCCAGAGAGTCCTCCAAGTGGTTCTGGCATAACACGCAGGTGATTTTGGCGTGTCTGGCAGGTTGTTCCGTTGTGCTTGGCAGGTGGTTCAGGCTTGGCCGGCAGGTGGTTCCAGACTGTCCAGGACGTGTTTCCAGCTTCTCCGGCAGGTGGTTCTGGTACGTCTGAGAGGTGGTTCCGCCATGGCTGGCAGGTGATTCCGGACCGTCCCCCAGGTGGTTCTGGCATAGCCAGCAGTTGATATTGGCCTGTTCCGCAGGTGGTTCCAGCGAGTCGAACAGGTGGCTCCGGCGTGCTCGGCAGGTGGTTCCGCTCTTTCCGGTAGGTGATTCCGGCGTGTCCGGCACGTGCTTCCGGCACGTCTGAGAGGTGGTTCCGGCATGCGCGACAGGTGGTTTCGGAGTGTCCGCCAGGTGGTTCTGGCGTACCCGGCAGGTGATTTTGGCATGTCCGGCAGGTGTTTCTGGGGAGTCGAGCAGGTGGCTCCGGCATGCTCGGCAGGTGCTTCCGGCGTCTCCGGCACGTGGTTCTGGTGTGTCTGAGAGCTGGTTCCGGCATGTCCGGCAGATGATTCCGGAGTGTCCGCCAAGTGGTTCTGGCATACCCGGCTGGTGATTTGGGCATGTCAGGTAGGTGGTTCCGGTGAGTCGAGCAGTTGGCTCCGGCGTGCTCGGCAGGTTGTTCAGTCGGGTCTGGCAGGTGTTTTCGGTCTGTTCGGGGTGTGGTTCCAGCATCTCATGAACACGTTTCTGGCACGTCTGAGATGTGGTTCCAGCCGGCCCGACAGGTGTTTCCGCAGTGTCCGCCAAGCGGTTCTGGCGTAGTTGGCAGGTGATTTTGGCATGACTGGCAGGTGGTTCCAGCAAGCCTGGCAGGTGATTCCAAAGTGTTCACCAACTGGTTGTGGCGTAGCCGGCAGGTGATTTTTGCGTGATCGGCAGGTGGCTCTGGCGAGTCGAGCAGGTGGTTCCGGCGTGCTCGGCTGGTGCTTCCGGGGTCATTGGCACGGGGTTCTGGCATGTCTGAGAGGTGGTTCCTGCATGCCCGGCAAGTGATTCCGGAGTGTTCGCCAAGTGGTTCTGGCATAGTCGGCAGGTGATTTTGGCATGTCCGGCAGGTGGTTCAGGCGAGTTGAGCAGGTGGTTCCAACGTGCTTGGCAGGTGCTTCCGGCGTCTCCGGCACGTGTTTCTGGCACATCTGACAGGTGGTTCCGGCATGCCCAAAAGCTGATTCCGGTCTGTCCGGTAGGTGGTTCCAGCCTGCACGGCATGTGGTTCTGGTACGTGTCAGAGGTGGTTGCGCATGCCCAACAGGTGATTCCGGACTGTCCGCCACATGGTTCTGGCACGTCTGAGAGGTGGTTCCGGCATGCCCGGGAGGTCATCCCAGAGAGTCCTCCAAGTGGTTCTGGCAAAACACGCAGGTGATTTTGGCGTGTCTGGCAGGTTGTTCCGTTGTGCTTGGCAGGTGGTTCAGGCTTGGCCGGCAGGTGGTTCCAGACTGTCCAGGACGTGTTTCCAGCTTCTCCGGCAGGAGGTTCTGGTACGTCTGAGAGGTGGTTCCGCCATGGCTGGCAGGTGATTCCGGACCGTCCCCCAGGTGGTTCTGGCATAGGCAGCAGTTGATATTGGCCTGTCCGGCAGGTGGTTCCAGCGAGTCGAACAGGTGGCTCCAGCGTGCTCGGCAGGTGGTTCCGCTCTGTCCGGTAGGTGATTCTGGCGTGTCTGGCACCTGCTTCCGGCACGTCTGAGAGGTGGTTCCGGCATGCGCGACAGGTGGTTTCGGAGTGTCCGCCAGGTGGTTCTGGCGTACCCGGCAGGTGATTTTGGCATGTCCGGCAGGTGTTTCAGGCGAGTCGAGCAGGTGGCTCCGGCATGCTCGGCAGGTGCTTCCGGCGTCTCCGGCACGTGGTTCTGGTGTGTCTGAGAGCTGGTTCGGGCATGTCCTGCAGATGATTCCGGAGTGTCCGCCAAGTGCTTCTGGCATACCCGGCTGGTGATTTGGGCGTGTCAGGTAGGTGGTTCCGGCGAGTCGAGCAGGTGGCTCCGGCGTGCTCGGTAGGTTGTTCAGTCGGGTCTGGCAGGTGTTTTCCGTCTCTTCGGGGTGTGGTTCCAGCATCTCATGAACACGTTTCTGGCACGTCTGAGATGTGGTTCCAGCCGGCCCGACAGGTGTTTCCGCAGTGTCCGCCAAGCGGTTCTGGCGTATTTGGCAGGTGATTTTGGCATGACTGGCAGGTGGTTCCAGCAAGCCCGGCAGGTGATTCCGAAGTGTTCCCCAACTGGTTGTGGCGTAGCCGGCAGGTGATTTTTGCGTGTCCGGCAGGTGGTTCTGGCGAGTCGAGCAGGTGGTTGCGACGTGCTCGGCAGGTGCTTCCGGCGTCTCCGGCACGTGTTCCTGGCACATCTGACTGGTGGTTCCGGCATGCCCAAAAGTTGATTCCGGTCTGTCCGGTAGGTGGTTCCGGCGTGAACGGCACATGGTTCTGGTACGTGTCAGAGGTGGTTGCGTATGCCCAACAGGTGATTCCGGACTGTCCGCCACGTGCTTCTGGCACGTCTGAGAGGTGGTTCCGGCCTGCCCGGCAGGTCATCCCAGAGAGTCCTCCAAGTGGTTCTGGCAAAACACGCAGGTGATTTTGGCGTGTCTGGCAGGTTGTTCCGTTGTGCTTGGCAGGTGGTTCAGGCTTGGACGGCAGGTGGTTCCAGCCTGTCCAGGACGTGTTTCCAGCTTCTCCGGCAGGTGTTTCTGGTACGTGTGAGAGGTGGTTCCGCCATGGCTGGCAGGCGATTCCGGACCGTCCCCCAGGTGGTTCTGGCATAGCCAGCAGTTGATATTGGCCTGTCCGGCAGGTGGTTCCAGCGAGTCGAACAGGTGGCTCCGGCGTGCTCGGCAGGTGGTTCCGGTCTGTCCGGTAGGTGATTCCGGCGTGTCCGGCACGTACTTCCGGCACTTCTGAGATGTGGTTCCGGCATGCCCGGCAGGTGATTCCGGAGTGTTCGCCAAGTGTTTCCGGCATAGCCGGCAGGTGATTTTGCATGTCCAGCGGTCGTTCCGGCGGGTCGAGCCGGTGGCTCCGGCGTGCTCGGCAGGTGGTTCCGGTCTGTCCGGTAGGTGATTCCGGCGTGTCTGGCACTTGCTTCCGGCACGTCTGTGAGGTGGATCCGGCATGCGCGACAGGTGAATTCGGAGTGTCCGCCCGATGGTTCTGGCGTACCCGGCAGGTGATTTTGGCGTGTCCGGCAGGTGGTTCAGGCGAGTTGAGCAGGTGGTTCCAACGTGCTTGGCAGGTGCTTCTGGCGTCTCCGGCACGTGTTTCTGGCACATCTGACAGGTGGTTCCGGCATGCCCGAAATGTGATTCCGGTCTGTCTGGCATGTGGTTCTGTTGTGTCCGGCACGAGTTTCAGTCTGAGAGGCTGTGCTGGCATGCCCAACGTGATTCCGGCTTGTCCCCGAAGTGGTGCTGGTGTAGCGGGCAGGTGATTTTGGCGTGTCCGGCAGGTGTTTCTGGCGAGTCGAGCAGGTGGCTCCGGCATGCTCGGCAGGTGCTTCCGGCGTCTCCGGCACTTGGTTCTGGTGTGTCTGAGAGCTGGTTCCGGCATGTCCGGCAGATGATTCCGGAGTGTCCGCCAAGTGGTTCTGGCATACCCAGCAGGTGATTTTGGCATGTCAGGGAGGTTGTACCGGTGAGTCGAGCAGGTGGTTCCGGCGTGCTCAGCAGGTGGTTCAGGCGGTTCTGGCAGGTGGTATCCGTCTGTTCGGGGTGTGGTTCCAGCATCTCATGAACACGTTTCTGGCACGTCTGAGATGTGGTTCCAGCCGGCCCGACAGGTGTTTCCGCAGTGTCCGCCAAGCGGTTCTGGCGTAGTTGGCAGGTGATTTTGGCATGACTGGCAGGTGGTTCCAGCAAGCCCGGCAGGTGATTCCGAAGTGTTCCCCAACTGGTTGTGGCGTAGCCGGCAGTTGATTTTTGCGTGTGCAGCAGGTGGTTCTGGCGAGTCGAGCAGGTGGTTCCGGCGTGCTCGGCAGGTGCTTCCGGGGTCATTGGCACGTGGTTCTGGCATATCTGAGAGGTGGTTCCGGCATGCCCGGCAGGTGATTCCGGAGTGTTCGCCAAGTGTTTCCGGCGTAGCCGGCAGGTGATTTTGCATGTCCAGCGGTCGTTCCGGCGGGTCGAGCCTGTGGTTCCGGCGTGTGCGGCAGGTGGTTCCGGTCTGTCCGGCAGGTGGTTCTGTGGTGTCCGGCACGAGGTTCAGTCTGAGAGGCTGTGCCGGCATGCCCCTCACGTGATTCCGGCTTGTCCCCGAAGTGGTGCTGGTGTAGCGGGCAGGTGATTTTGGCGTGTCCGGCAGGTGGTTCAGGCGAGTTGAGCAGGTGCTTGCGACGTGCTCGGCAGGTGCTTCCGGCGTCTCCGGCACGTGTTTCTGGCACATCTGACTGGTGGTTCCGGCATGCCCAAAAGTTGATTCCGGTCTGTCCGGTAGGTGGTTCCGGCGTGCACGGCACCTGGTTCTGGTACGTCTCAGAGGTGGTTGCGTATGCCCAACAGGTGATTCCGGACTGTCCGCCACGTGCTTCTGGCACGTCTGAGAGGTGGTTCCAACATGCCCGGCAGGTCATTTCGGAGAGTCGTCCAAGTGGTTCTGGCGTAGCCCGCAGGTGATTTTGGCGTGTCCGGCAGGTGGTTCCCTCGTGCTCGGCAGGTGGTTCAGGCATGGCCGTCACGTGGTTCCAGTCTGTCCAGGACGTGTTTCCAGCTTCTCTGGCAGGTGGTTCTGGTACGTCTGAGAGGTGGTTCCGCCATGGCTGGCAGGTGATCCCGGACTGTACCGCAGGTGGTTCTGGCATAGCCAGCAGTTGATATTGGCCTGTCCGGCAGGTGGTTCCAGCGAGTCGAACAGGTGGCTCCGGCGTTCTTGGCAGGTGGTTCCGGTCTGTCCGGTAGGTGTTTCCGTCATGTCTGGCACGTGCTTCCGGCACGTCTGAGAGGTGGTTCCAGCATGCGCGGCAGGTGATTCCGTAGTGTCCGCCAGGTGGTTCTGGCATACCCGGCAGGTGATTTTGGCGTGTCCGGCAGGTGTTTCTGGCGAGTCGAGCAGGTGGCTCCGGCATGCTCGGCAGGTGCTTCCGGCGTCTCCGGCACTTGGTTCTGGTGTGTCTGAGAGCTGGTTCCGGCATGTCCGGCAGATGATTCCGGAGTGTCCGCCAAGTGGTTCTGGCATACCCAGCAGGTGATTTTGGCGTGTCAGGGAGGTGGTACCGGTGAGTCGAGCAGGTGGTTCTGGCGTGCTCAGCAGGTGGTTCAGGCGGTTCTGGCAGGTGGTATCCGTCTGTTCGGGGTGTGGTTCCAGCATCTCATGAACACTTTTCTGGCACGTCTGAGATGTGGTTCCAGCCGGCCCGACAGGTGTTTCCGCAGTGTCCGCCAAGCGGTTCTGGCGTAGTTGGCAGGTGATTTTGGCATGACTGGCAGTTGGTTCCAGAAAGCCTGGCAGGTGATTCCAAAGTGTTCACCAACTGGTTGTGGCGTAGCCGGCAGGTGATTTTTGCGTGATCGGCAGGTGGTTCTGGCGAGTCGAGCAGGTGGTTCCGGCGTGCTCGGCTGGTGCTTCCGGGGTCATTGGCACGGGGTTCTGGCATGTCTGAGAGGTGGTTCCTGCATGCCCGGCAAGTGATTCCGGAGTGTTCGCCAAGTGGTTCTGGCATAGTCGGCAGGTGATTTTGGCATGTCCGGCAGGTGGTTCAGGCGAGTTGAGCAGGTGGTTCCAACGTGCTTGGCAGGTGCTTCCGGCGTCTCCGGCACGTGTTTCTGGCACATCTGACAGGTGGTTCCGGCATGCCCGAAAGGTGATTCCGGTCTGTGCGGTAGGTGGTTCCAGCCTGCACGGCATGTGGTTCTGGTACGTCTCAGAGGTGGTTGCGCATGCCCAACAGGTGATTCCGGACTGTCCGCCACATGGTTCTGGCACGTCTGAGAGGTGGTTCCGGCATGCCCGTCAGGTCATCCCAGAGAGTCCTCCAAGTGGTTCTGGCATAACACGCAGGTGATTTTGGCGTGTCTGGCAGGTTGTTCCGTTCTGCTTGGCAGGTGGTTCAGGCTTGGCCGGCAGGTGGTTCCAGACTGTCCAGGACGTGTTTCCAGCTTCTCCGGCAGGTGGTTCTGGTACGTCTGAGAGGTGGTTCCGCCATGGCTGGCAGGTGATTCTGGACCGTCCCCCAGGTGGTTCTGGCATAGCCAGCAGTTGATATTGGCCTGTCCGGCAGGTGGTTCCAGCGAGTCGAACAGGTGGCTCCAGCGTGCTCGGCAGGTGGTTCCGCTCTGTCCGGTAGGTGATTCTGGCGTGTCTGGCACCTGCTTCCGGCACGTCTGAGAGGTGGTTCCGGCATGCGCGACAGGTGGTTTCGGAGTGTCCGCCAGGTGGTTCTGGCGTACCCGGCAGGTGATTTTGGCATGTCCGGCAGGTGTTTCAGGCGAGTCGAGCAGGTGGCTCCGGCATGCTCGGCAGGTGCTTCCGGCGTCTCCGGCACGTGGTTCTGGTGTGTCTGAGAGCTGGTTCGGGCATGTCCTGCAGATGATTCCGGAGTGTCCGCCAAGTGCTTCTGGCATACCCGGCTGGTGATTTGGGCGTGTCAGGTAGGTGGTTCCGGCGAGTCGAGCAGGTGGCTCCGGCGTGCTCGGTAGGTTGTTCAGTCGGGTCTGGCAGGTGTTTTCCGTCTCTTCGGGGTGTGGTTCCAGCATCTCATGAACACGTTTCTGGCACGTCTGAGATGTGGTTCCAGCCGGCCCGACAGGTGTTTCCGCAGTGTCCGCCAAGCGGTTCTGGCGTATTTGGCAGGTGATTTTGGCATGACTGGCAGGTGGTTCCAGCAAGCCCGGCAGGTGATTCCGAAGTGTTCCCCAACTGGTTGTGGCGTAGCCGGCAGGTGATTTTTGCGTGTCCGGCAGGTGGTTCTGGCGAGTCGAGCAGGTGGTTGCGACGTGCTCGGCAGGTGCTTCCGGCGTCTCCGGCACGTGTTCCTGGCACATCTGACTGGTGGTTCCGGCATGCCCAAAAGTTGATTCCGGTCTGTCCGGTAGGTGGTTCCGGCGTGAACGGCACATGGTTCTGGTACATCTCAGAGGTGGTTGCGTATGCCCAACAGGTGATTCCGGACTGTCCGCCACGTGCTTCTGGCACGTCTGAGAGGTGGTTCCGGCCTGCCCGGCAGGTCATCCCAGAGAGTCCTCCAAGTGGTTCTGGCAAAACACGCAGGTGATTTTGGCGTGTCTGGCAGGTTGTTCCGTTGTGCTTGGCAGGTGGTTCAGGCTTGGACGGCAGGTGGTTCCAGCCTGTCCAGGACGTGTTTCCAGCTTCTCCGGCAGGTGTTTCTGGTACGTGTGAGAGGTGGTTCCGCCATGGCTGGCAGGCGATTCCGGACCGTCCCCCAGGTGGTTCTGGCATAGCCAGCAGTTGATATTGGCCTGTCCGGCAGGTGGTTCCAGCGAGTCGAACAGGTGGCTCCGGCGTGCTCGGCAGGTGGTTCCGGTCTGTCCGGTAGGTGATTCCGGCGTGTCCGGCACGTACTTCCGGCACGTCTGAGATGTGGTTCCGGCATGCCCGGCAGGTGATTCCGGAGTGTTCGCCAAGTGTTTCCGGCATAGCCGGCAGGTGATTTTGCATGTCCAGCGGTCGTTCCGGCGGGTCGAGCCGGTGGCTCCGGCGTGCTCGGCAGGTGGTTCCGGTCTGTCCGGTAGGTGATTCCGGCGTGTCTGGCACTTGCTTCCGGCACGTCTGTGAGGTGGATCCGGCATGCGCGACAGGTGAATTCGGAGTGTCCGCCCGATGGTTCTGGCGTACCCGGCAGGTGATTTTGGCGTGTCCGGCAGGTGGTTCAGGCGAGTTGAGCAGGTGGTTCCAACGTGCTTGGCAGGTGCTTCTGGCGTCTCCGGCACGTGTTTCTGGCACATCTGACAGGTGGTTCCGGCATGCCCGAAATGTGATTCCGGTCTGTCTGGCATGTGGTTCTGTTGTGTCCGGCACGAGTTTCAGTCTGAGAGGCTGTGCTGGCATGCCCAACGTGATTCCGGCTTGTCCCCGAAGTGGTGCTGGTGTAGCGGGCAGGTGATTTTGGCGTGTCCGGCAGGTGTTTCTGGCGAGTCGAGCAGGTGGTTCCGGCATGCTCGGCAGGTGCTTCCGGCGTCTCCGGCACTTGGTTCTGGTGTGTCTGAGAGCTGGTTCCGGCATGTCCGGCAGATGATTCCGGAGTGTCCGCCAAGTGGTTCTGGCATACCCAGCAGGTGATTTTGGCGTGTCAGGGAGGTTGTACCGGTGAGTCGAGCAGGTGGTTCCGGCGTGCTCAGCAGGTGGTTCAGGCGGTTCTGGCAGGTGGTATCCGTCTGTTCGGGGTGTGGTTCCAGCATCTCATGAACACGTTTCTGGCACGTCTGAGATGTGGTTCCAGCCGGCCCGACAGGTGTTTCCGCAGTGTCCGCCAAGCGGTTCTGGCGTAGTTGGCAGGTGATTTTGGCATGACTGGCAGGTGGTTCCAGCAAGCCCGGCAGGTGATTCCGAAGTGTTCCCCAACTGGTTGTGGCGTAGCCGGCAGTTGATTTTTGCGTGTGCAGCAGGTGGTTCTGGCGAGTCGAGCAGGTGGTTCCGGCGTGCTCGGCAGGTGCTTCCGGGGTCATTGGCACGTGGTTCTGGCATATCTGAGAGGTGGTTCCGGCATGCCCGGCAGGTGATTCCGGAGTGTTCGCCAAGTGTTTCCGGCGTAGCCGGCAGGTGATTTTGCATGTCCAGCGGTCGTTCCGGCGGGTCGAGCCTGTGGTTCCGGCGTGTGCGGCAGGTGGTTCCGGTCTGTCCGGCAGGTGGTTCTGTGGTGTCCGGCACGAGGTTCAGTCTGAGAGGCTGTGCCGGCATGCCCCTCACGTGATTCCGGCTTGTCCCCGAAGTGGTGCTGGTGTAGCGGGCAGGTGATTTTGGCGTGTCCGGCAGGTGGTTCAGGCGAGTTGAGCAGGTGCTTGCGACGTGCTCGGCAGGTGCTTCCGGCGTCTCCGGCACGTGTTTCTGGCACATCTGACTGGTGGTTCCGGCATGCCCAAAAGTTGATTCCGGTCTGTCCGGTAGGTGGTTCCGGCGTGCACGGCACCTGGTTCTGGTACGTCTCAGAGGTGGTTGCGTATGCCCAACAGGTGATTCCGGACTGTCCGCCACGTGCTTCTGGCACGTCTGAGAGGTGGTTCCAACATGCCCGGCAGGTCATTTCGGAGAGTCGTCCAAGTGGTTCTGGCGTAGCCCGCAGGTGATTTTGGCGTGTCCGGCAGGTGGTTCCCTCGTGCTCGGCAGGTGGTTCAGGCATGGCCGTCACGTGGTTCCAGTCTGTCCAGGACGTGTTTCCAGCTTCTCTGGCAGGTGGTTCTGGTACGTCTGAGAGGTGGTTCCGCCATGGCTGGCAGGTGATCCCGGACTGTACCGCAGGTGGTTCTGGCATAGCCAGCAGTTGATATTGGCCTGTCCGGCAGGTGGTTCCAGCGAGTCGAACAGGTGGCTCCGGCGTTCTTGGCAGGTGGTTCCGGTCTGTCCGGTAGGTGTTTCCGTCATGTCTGGCACGTGCTTCCGGCACGTCTGAGAGGTGGTTCCAGCATGCGCGGCAGGTGATTCCGTAGTGTCCGCCAGGTGGTTCTGGCATACCCGGCAGGTGATTTTGGCGTGTCCGGCAGGTGTTTCTGGCGAGTCGAGCAGGTGGCTCCGGCATGCTCGGCAGGTGCTTCCGGCGTCTCCGGCACTTGGTTCTGGTGTGTCTGAGAGCTGGTTCCGGCATGTCCGGCAGATGATTCCGGAGTGTCCGCCAAGTGGTTCTGGCATACCCAGCAGGTGATTTTGGCGTGTCAGGGAGGTGGTACCGGTGAGTCGAGCAGGTGGTTCTGGCGTGCTCAGCAGGTGGTTCAGGCGGTTCTGGCAGGTGGTATCCGTCTGTTCGGGGTGTGGTTCCAGCATCTCATGAACACTTTTCTGGCACGTCTGAGATGTGGTTCCAGCCGGCCCGACAGGTGTTTCCGCAGTGTCCGCCAAGCGGTTCTGGCGTAGTTGGCAGGTGATTTTGGCATGACTGGCAGTTGGTTCCAGAAAGCCTGGCAGGTGATTCCAAAGTGTTCACCAACTGGTTGTGGCGTAGCCGGCAGGTGATTTTTGCGTGATCGGCAGGTGGTTCTGGCGAGTCGAGCAGGTGGTTCCGGCGTGCTCGGCTGGTGCTTCCGGGGTCATTGGCACGGGGTTCTGGCATGTCTGAGAGGTGGTTCCTGCATGCCCGGCAAGTGATTCCGGAGTGTTCGCCAAGTGGTTCTGGCATAGTCGGCAGGTGATTTTGGCATGTCCGGCAGGTGGTTCAGGCGAGTTGAGCAGGTGGTTCCAACGTGCTTGGCAGGTGCTTCCGGCGTCTCCGGCACGTGTTTCTGGCACATCTGACAGGTGGTTCCGGCATGCCCGAAAGGTGATTCCGGTCTGTGCGGTAGGTGGTTCCAGCCTGCACGGCATGTGGTTCTGGTACGTCTCAGAGGTGGTTGCGCATGCCCAACAGGTGATTCCGGACTGTCCGCCACATGGTTCTGGCACGTCTGAGAGGTGGTTCCGGCATGCCCGTCAGGTCATCCCAGAGAGTCCTCCAAGTGGTTCTGGCATAACACGCAGGTGATTTTGGCGTGTCTGGCAGGTTGTTCCGTTCTGCTTGGCAGGTGGTTCAGGCTTGGCCGGCAGGTGGTTCCAGACTGTCCAGGACGTGTTTCCAGCTTCTCCGGCAGGTGGTTCTGGTACGTCTGAGAGGTGGTTCCGCCATGGCTGGCAGGTGATTCCGGACCGTCCCCCAGGTGGTTCTGGCATAGCCAGCAGTTGATATTGGCCTGTCCGGCAGGTGGTTCCAGCGAGTCGAACAGGTGGCTCCGGCGTGCTCGGCAGGTGGTTCCGGTCTGTCCGGTAGGTGATTCCGGAGTGTCCGGCACGTGCTTCCGGCACGTCTGAGAGGTGGTTCCGGCATGCGCGACAGGTGGTTTCGGAGTGTCCCCCAGGTGGTTCTGGCGTACCCGGCAGGTGATTTTAGCGTGTCCGGCAGGTGTTTCTGGCGAGTCGAGCAGGTGGCTCCGGCATGCTCCGCAGGTGCTTCCGGCGTCTCCGGCACGTGGTTCTGGTGTGTCTGAGAGCTGGTTCCGGCATGTCCGGCAGATGATTCCGGAGTGTCCGCCAAGTGGTTCTGGCATACCCGGCTGGTGATTTGAGCATGTCAGGTAGGTGGTTCCGGCGAGTCGAGCAGGTGGCTCGGGCGTGCTCGGCAGGTTGTTCAGACGGGTGTGGCGGGTGTTTTCCGTCTGTTCGGGGTGTGGTTCCAGCATCTCATGCACATGGTTCTGGCACGTCTGAGATGTGGTTCCGGCCGGCCCGACAGGTGTTTCCACAGTGTCCGCCAAGTGGTACTGGCGTAGTTGGCAGGTGATTTTGGCATGACCGGCAGGTGGTTCCAGCAAGCCCGGCAGGTGATTCCGAAGTGTTCCCCAACTGGTTGTGGCGTAGCCAGCAGGTGATTTTTGCGTGTCCGGCAGGTGGTTCTGGCGAGTCGAGCAGGTGGTTCCGGCGTGCTCGGCAGGTGCTTCCGGGGTCATTGGCACGTGGTTCTGGCATATCTGAGAGGTGGTTCCGGCATGCCCGGCAGGTGATTCCGGAGTGTTCGCCAAGTGTTTCCGGCGTAGCCGCCAGGTGATTTTGCATGTCCAGCGCTCGTTCCGGCGGGTCGAGCCGGTGGTTCCGGCGTGTGCGGCAGGTGGTTCCGGTCTGTCCGGCAGGTTGTTCTGTGGTGTCCGGCACGAGGTTCAGTCTGAGAGGCTGTGCCGGCATGCCCCTCACGTGATTCCGGCTTGTCCCCGAATTGGTGCTGGTGTAGCGGGCAGGTGATTTTGGCGTGTCCGGCAGGTGGTTCCGCCGTGCTCGGCAGGTGGTTCAGGCATGGCCGTCACGTGGTTCCAGTCTGTCCAGGACGTGTTTCCAGCTTCTCCGGCAGGTGGTTCTGGTTCGTCTGAGAGGTGGTTCCGCCATGGCTGGCAGGTGATCCCGGACCGTCCCCCAGGTGGTTCTGGCATAGCCAGCAGTTGATATTGGCCTGTCCGGCAGGTGGTTCCAGCGAGTCGAACAGGTGGCTCCGGCGTGCTCGGCAGGTGGTTCCGGTCTGTCCGGTAGGTGATTCCGGCGTGTCTGGCACGTGCTTCCGGCACGTCTGAGAGGTGGTTCCGGCATGCGCGACAGGTGATTTCGTAGTGTCCGCCAGGTGGTTCTGGCGTACCCGGCAGGTGATTTTGGCGTGTCCGGCAGGTGGTTCTGGCGAGTCGAGCAGGTGGTTCCGGCCTGCTCGGCAGGTGCTTCCGGCGTCATCCGACACGTGGTTCTGGTGTGTCTGAGAGCTGGTTCCGGCATGTCCGGCAGATGATTCCGGAGTGTCCGTGAAGTGGTTCCGGCGTACCCAGCAGGTGATTTTGGCGTGTCCAGGAAGGTGGTACCGGTGAGTCGAGCCGGTGTTTCCGGCGTGTCAGCAGGTGTTTCCGGTCGGTTCCGGCAGGTGGTATCCGTCTGTTTGGGGTGTGGTTCCAGCATCTCATGAACACGTTTCTGGCACGTCTGAGATGCTGGTTCCAGCCAGCCCCACAGGTGTTTCCGCAGTCTCCGCCAAGTGGTTCTGGCGTAGTTGGCAGGTGATTTTGGCATGACTGGCAGGTGGTTCCTGCAAGCCTGGCAGGTGATTCCAAAGTGTTCACCAACTGGTTGTGGCGTAGCCGGCAGGTGATTTTTGCCCGACTGTGGTCCGGCAGGCCCAAAAGTTGATTCTGGCGAGTCGAGTAGGTGGTTCCGGCGTGCTCGGCACGTGGTTCTGGTACGGTCAGTGGTGGTTGCGTATGCCCAACAGGTGATTCTGGACTGTCCGCCACGGAATTCTGGCATGTCTGAGAGGTGGTTCCTGCATGCCCGGCAAGTGATTCCGGAGTGTTCGCCAAGTGGTTCTGGCATAGTCGGCAGGTGATTTTGGCCTGGCCGGCAGGTGGTTCAGGCGAGTTGAGCTGGTCGGTTCCAACGTGCTTCCAGCGCCAGGGTGCTTCCGGCGTCTCCGGTACGTGCTTCTGACACATCTGACAGGTGGTTCCGGCATGCCCGAAAGGTGATTCCGGTCTGTCCGGTAGGTGGTTCCAGCCTGCACGGCATGTGATTCTGGTCACGGGTCTCAGCCCAGGTGGTTGCGCATGCCCAACAGGTGATTCCGGACTGTCCGCCACATGGTTCTGGCACGTCTGAGAGGTGGTTCCGGCATGCGCGACAGGTGATTTCGGAGTGTCCGCCAGGTGGTTCTGGCGTACCCGGCAGGTGATTTTGGCGTGTCCGGCAGGTGTTTCTGGCGAGTCGAGCAGGTGGCTCCGGCATGCTCGGCAGGTGCTTCCGGCGTCTCCGGCACGTGGTTCTGCTGTGTCTGAGAGCTGGTTCCGGCATGTCCGGCAGATGATTCCGGAGTGTCCGCCAAGTGGTTCTGTCATACCCGGCTGGTGATTTGGGCATGTCAGGTAGGTGGTTCGGGCGAGTCGAGCAGGTGGCTCCGGCGTGCTCGGCAGGTTGTTCAGACGGGTCTGGCAGGTGTTTTCCGTCTGTTCGGGGTGTGGTTCCAGCATCTCATGCACATGGTTCTGGCACGTCTGAGATGTGGTTCCGGCCGGCCCGACAGGTGTTTCCACAGTGTCCGCCAAGTGGTACTGGCGTAGTTGGAAGGTGATTTTGGCATGACCGGCAGGTGGTTCCAGCAAGCCCGGCAGGTGATTCCGAAGTGTTCCCCAACTGGTTGTGGCGTAGCCGGCAGGTGATTTTTGCGTGTCCGGCAGGTGGTTCTGGCGAGTCGAGCAGGTGGTTCCGGCGTGCTCGGCAGGTGCTTCCGGGGTCATTGGCACGTGGTTCTGGCATATCTGAGAGGTGGTTCCGGCATGCCCGGCAGGTGATTCCGGAGTGTTCACCAAGTGTTCCCGGCGTAGCCGGCAGGTGAGTTTGCATGTCCAGCGGTCGTTCCGGCGGGTCGAGCCGGTGGTTCCGGCGTGTCCGGCAGGTGGTTCCGGTCTGTCCGGCAGGTGGTTCTGTGGTGTCTGGCACGAGGTTCAGTCTGAGAGGCTGTGCCGGCATGCCCCTCACGTGATTCCGGCTTGTCCCCGAAGTGGTGCTGGTGTAGCGGGCAGGTGATTTTGGCGTGTCCGGCAGGTGGTTCAGGCGAGTTGAGCAGGTGGTTGCGACGTGCTCGGCAGGTGCTTCCGGCGTCTCCGGCACGTGTTTCTGGCACATCTGACTGGTGGTTCCAGCATGCCCAAGAGTTGATTCCGGTCTGTCCGGTAGGTGGTTCCGGCGTGCACGGCAGGTGGTTCAGGCATGGCCGTCACGTGGTTCCAGTCTGTCCAGGACGTGTTTCCAGCTTCTCCGGCAGGTGGTTCTGGTACGTCTCAGAGGTGGTTCCGCCATGGCTGGCAGGTGATCCCGGACTGTCCCCCAGGTGGTGCTGGCATAGCCAGCAGTTGATATTGGCCTGTCCGGCAGGTGGTTCCAGCGAGTCGAACAGGTGGCTCCGGCGTTCTTGGCAGGTGGTTCCGGTCTGTCCGGTAGGTGTTTCCGGCGTGTCTGGCACGTGCTTCCGGCACGTCTGAGAGGTGGTTCCGGCATGCGCGGCAGGTGATTACGTAGTGTCTGCCAGGTGGTTCTGGCATACCCGGCAGGTGATTTTGGCATGTCCGGCAGGTGTTTCTGGGAGTCGAGCAGCTGGCTCCGGCATGCTCGGCAGGTGGTTCAGGCGGTTCTGGCAGGTGGTATCCGTCTGTTTGGGGTGTGGTTCCAGCATCTCATGAACACGTTTCTGGCACGTCTCAGATTTGGTTCCAGCCGGCCCGACAGGTGTTTCCCCAGTGTCCGCCAAGCGGTTCTTGCGTAGTTGGCAGGTGATTTTGGCATGACTGGCAGGTGGTTCCAGCAAGCCTGGCAGGTGATTCCAAAGTGTTCACCAACTGGTTGTGGCGTAGCCGGCAGGTGATTTTTGCGTGATCGGCAGGTGGTTCTGGCGAGTCGAGCAGGTGGTTCCGGCGTGCTCGGCTGGTGCTTCCGGGGTCATTGGCACGGGGTTCTGGCATGTCTGAGAGGTGGTTCCTGCATGCCCGGCAAGTGATTCCGGAGTGTTCGCCAAGTGGTTCTGGCATAGTCGGCAGGTGATTTTGGCATGTCCGGCAGGTGGTTCAGGCGAGTTGAGCAGCTGGTTGCGACGTGCTCGGCAGGTGCTTCCGGCGTCTCCGGCACGTGTTTCTGGCACATCTGACAGGTGGTTCCGGCATGCCCAAATGTAGATTCCGGTCTGTCCGGTAGGTGGTTCCGGCGTGCAGGGCACGTGGTTCTTGTACGTCTCAGAGGTGGTTGCGCATGCCCAACAGGTGATTCCGGACTGTCCGCCACATGGTTCTGGCACGTCTGAGAGGTGGTTCCGGCATGCCCGGCAGGTCATCCCAGAGAGTCCTCCAAGTGGTTCTGGCATAACACGCAGGTGATTTTGGCGTGTCTGGCAGGTTGTTCCGTTGTGCTTGGCAGGTGGTTCAGGCTTGGCCGGCAGGTGGTTCCAGACTGTCCAGGACGTGTTTCCAACTTCTCCGGCAGGTGGTTCTGGTACGTGTGAGAGGTGGTTCCGCCATGGCTGGCAGGTGATTCCGGACCGTCCCCCAGGTGGTTCTGGCATAGCCAGCAGTTGATATTGGCCTGTCCGGCAGGTGGTTCCAGCGAGTCGAACAGGTGGCTCCGGCGTGCTCGGCAGGTGGTTCCGGTCTGTCCGGTAGGTGATTCCGGCGTGTCCGGCACGTGCTTCCGGCACGTCTGAGAGGTGGTTCCGGCATGCGCGACAGGTGATTTCGGAGTGTCCGCCAGGTGGTTCTGGCGTACCCGGCAGGTGATTTTGGCGTGTCCGGCAGGTGTTTCTGGCGAGTCGAGCAGGTGGCTCCGGCATGCTCGGCAGGTGCTTCCGGCGTCTCCGGCACGTGGTTCTGGTGTGTCTGAGAGCTGGTTCCGGCATGTCCGGCAGATGATTCCGGAGTGTCCGCCAAGTGGTTCTGGCATACCCGGCTGGTGATTTGGGCATGTCAGGTAGGTGGTTCCGGCGAGTCGAGCAGGTGGCTCCGGCGTGCTCGGCAGGTTGTTCAGACGGGTCTGGCAGGTGTTTTCCGTCTGTTCGGGGTGTGGTTCCTGCATCTCATGCACATGGTTCTGGCACGTCTGAGATGTGGTTCCGGCCGGCCCGACAGGTGTTTCCACAGTGTCCGCCAAGTGGTACTGGCGTAGTTGGCAGGTGATTTTGGCATGACCGGCAGGTGGTTCCAGCAAGCCCGGCAGGTGATTCCGAAGTGTTCCCCAACTGGTTGTGGCGTAGCCGGCAGGTGATTTTTGCGTGTCCGGCAGGTGGTTCTGGCGAGTCGAGCAGGTGGTTCCGGCGTGCTCGGCAGGTGCTTCCGGGGTCATTGGCACGTGGTTCTGGCATATCTGAGAGGTGGTTCCGGCATGCCCGGCAGGTGATTCCGGAGTGTTCGCCAAGTGTTTCCGGCGTAGCCGGCAGGTGAGTTTGCATGTCCAGCGGTCGTTCCGGCGGGTCGAGCCGGTGGTTCCGGCGTGTCCGGCAGGTGGTTCCGGTCTGTCCGGCAGGTGGTTCTGTGGTGTCCGGCACGAGGTTCAGTCTGAGAGGCTGTGCCGGCATGCCCCTCACGTGATTCCGGCTTGTCCCCGAAGTGGTGCTGGTGTAGCGGGCAGGTGATTTTGGCGTGTCCGGCAGGTGGTTCAGGCGAGTTGAGCAGGTGGTTGCGACGTGCTCGGCAGGTGCTTCCGGCGTCTCCGGCACGTGTTTCTGGCACATCTGACTGGTGGTTCCGGCATGCCCAAAAGTTGATTCCGGTCTGTCCGGTAGGTGGTTCCGGCGTGCACGGCACGTGGTTCTGGTACGTGTCAGATGTGGTTGCGTATGCCCAACAGGTGATTCCGGACTGTCCGCCACGTGCTTCTGGCACGTCTGAGAGGTGGTTCCAACATGCCCGGCAGGTCATTTCGGGAGTCGTCCAAGTGGTTCTGGCGTAGCCCGCAGGTGATTTTGGCGTGTCCGGCAGGTGGTTCCGCCGTGCTCGGCAGGTGGTTCAGGCATGGCCGTCACGTGGTTCCAGTCTGTCCAGGACGTGTTTCCAGCTTCTCCGGCAGGTGGTTCTGGTACGTCTGAGAGGTGGTTCCGCCATGGCTGGCAGGTGATCCCGGACTGTCCCCCAGGTGGTTCTGGCATAGCCAGCAGTTGATATTGGCCTGTCCGGCAGGTGGTTCCAGCGAGTCGAACAGGTGGCTCCGGCGTTCTTGGCAGGTGGTTCCGGTCTGTACGGTAGGTGTTTCCGGCGTGTCTGGCACGTGCTTCCGGCGCGTCTGAGAGGTGGTTCCGGCATGCGTGGCAGGTGATTCCCTAGTGTCCGCCAGGTGGTTCTGGCATACCCTGCAGGTGATTTTGGCGTGTCCGGCAGGTGTTTCTGGCGAGTCGAGCAGGTGGCTCCGGCATGCTCGGCAGGTGCTTCCGGCGTCTCCGGCACTTGGTTCTGGTGTGTCTGAGACCTGGTTCCGGCATGTCCGGCAGATGATTCCGGCGTGTCCGCCAAGTGGTTCTGGCATACCCAGAAGGTGATTTTGGCGTGTCAGGGATGTGGTACCGGTGAGTCGAGCAGGTGGTTCCGGCGTGCTCGGCAGGTGGTTCAGACGGTTCTGGCAGGTGGTATCCGTCTGTTCGGGGTGTGGTTCCAGCATCTCATGAACACGTTTCTGGCACGTCTGAGATGTGGTTCCAGCCGGCCCGACAGGTGTTTCCGCAGTGTCCGCCAAGCGGTTCTGGCGTAGTTGGCAGGTGATTTTGGCATGACTGGCAGGTGGTTCCAGCAAGCCTGGCAGGTGATTCCAAAGTGTTCACCAACTGGTTGTGGCGTAGCCGGCAGGTGATTTTTGCGTGATCGGCAGGTGGTTCCGGCGAGTCGAGCAGGTGGTTCCGGCGTGCTCGGCTGGTGCTTCCGGGGTCATTGGCACGGGGTTCTGGCATGTCTGAGAGGTGGTTCCTGCATGCCCGGCAAGTGATTCCGGAGTGTTCGCCAAGTGGTTCTGGCATAGTCGGCAGGTGATTTTGGATTGTCCGGCAGGTGGTTCAGGCGAGTTGAGCAGGTGGTTCCAACGTGCTTGGCAGGTGCTTCCGGCGTCTCCGGCACGTGTTTCTGGCACATCTGACAGGTGGTTCCGGCATGCCCGAAAGGTGATTCCGGTCTGTCCGGTAGGTGGTTCCAGCCTGCACGGCATGTGGTTCTGGTACGTCTCAGAGGTGGTTGCGCATGCCCAACAGGTGATTCCGGACTGTCCGCCACATGGTTCTGGCACGTCTGAGAGGTGGTTCCGGCATGCCCGGCAGGTCATTTCGGAGAGTCGTCCAAGTGGTTCTGGCGTAGCCCGCAGGTGATTTTGGCGTGTCCGGCAGGTGGTTCCGCCATTCTCGGCAGGTGGTTCAGGCATGGACGTCACGTGGTTCCAGTCTGTCCAGGACGTGTTTCCAGCTTCTCCGGCAGGTGGTTCTGGTACGTCTGAGAGGTGGTTCTGCCATGGCTGGCAGGTGATCCCGGACTGTCCCCCAGGTGGTTCTGGCATAGCCAGCAGTTGATATTGGCCTGTCCGGCAGGTGGTTCCAGCGAGTCGAACAGGTGGCTCCGGCGTTCTTGGCAGGTCGTTCCGGTCTGTCCGGTAGGTGTTTCCGGCGTGTCTGGCACGTGCTTCCGGCACGTCTGAGAGGTGGTTCCGGCATGCGCGGCAGGTGATTCCGGAGTGTCCGCCAGGTGGTTCTGGCATACCCGGCAGGTGATTTTGGCGTGTCCGGCAGGTGTTTCCGGCGAGTCGAGCAGGTGGCTCCGGCATGCTCGGCAGGTGCTTCCGGCGTCTCCGGCACTTGGTTCTGGTGTGTCTGAGAGCTGGTTCCGGCATGTCCGGCAGATGATTCCGGAGTGTCCGCCAAGTGGTTCTGGCATACCCAGCAGGTGATTTAGGCGTGTCAGCGAGGTGGTACCGGTGAGTCGAGCAGGTGGTTCCGGTGTGCTCGGCAGGTGGTTCAGGCGGTTCTGGCAGGTGGTATCCGTCTGTTCGGGGTGTGGTTCCAGGATCTCATGAACACGTTTCTGGCACGTCTGAGATGTGGTTCCAGCCGGCCCGACAGGTGTTTCCGCAGTGTCCGCCAAGCGGTTCTGGCGTAGTTGGCAGGTGATTTTGGCATGACTGGCAGGTGGTTCCAGCAAGCCTGGCAGGTGATTCCAAAGTGTTCACCAACTGGTTGTGGCGTAGCCGGCAGGTGATTTTTGCGTGATCGGCAGGTGGTTCTGGCGAGTCGAGCAGGTGGTTCCGGCGTGCTCGGCTGGTGCTTCCGGGGTCATTGGCACGGGGTTCTGGCATGTCTGAGAGGTGGTTCCTGCATGCCCGGCAAGTGATTCCGGAGTGTTCGCCAAGTGGTTCTGGCATAGTCGGCAGGTGATTTTGGCATGTCCGGCAGGTGGTTCAGGCGAGTTGAGCAGGTGGTTCCAACGTGCTTGGCAGGTGCTTCCGGCGTCTCCGGCACGTGTTTCTGGCACATCTGACAGGTGGTTCCGGCATGCCCGAAAGGTGATTCCGGTCTGTCCGGTAGGTGGTTCCAGCCTGCACGGCATGTGGTTCGGGTACGTCTCAGAGGTGGTTGCGCATGCCCAAGAGGTGATTCCGGACTGTCCGCCACCTGCTTCTGGCACGTCTGAGAGGTGGTTCCGGCATGCCCGGCAGGTCATCCCGGAGAGTCCTCCAAGTGGTTCTGGCATAACACGCAGGTGATTTTGGCGTGTCTGGCAGGTTGTTCCGTTGTGCTTGGCAGGTGGTTCAGGCTTGGCCGGCAGGTGGTTCCAGACTGTCCAGGACGTGTTTCCAGGTTCTCCGGCAGGTGGTTCTGGTACGTCTGAGAGGTGGTTCCGCCATGGCTGGCAGGTGATTCCGGACCGTCCCCCCGGTGGTTCTGGCATAGCCAGCAGTTGATATTGGCCTGTCCGGCAGGTGGTTCCAGCGAGTCGAACATGTGGCTCCGGCGTGCTCAGCAGGTGGTTCCGGTCTGTCCGGTAGGTGGTTCCGGCGTGGACGGCACGTGGTTCTGGTACGTCTCAGAGGTGGTTGCGTATGCCCAACAGGTGATTCCGGACTCTCCGCCACGTGCTTCTGGCACGTCTGAGAGGTGGTTCCAACATGCCCGGCAGGTCATTTCGGAGAGTCGTCCAAGTGGTTCTGGCGTAGCCCGCAGGTGATTTTGGCGTGTCCGTCAGGTGGTTCCGCCGTGCTCGGCAGGTGGTTCAGGCATGGCCGTCACGTGGTTCCAGACTGTCCAGGACGTGTTTCCAGCTTCTCCGGCAGGTGGTTCTGGTACGTCTGAGAGGTGGTTCCGCCATGGCTGGCAGGTGATCCCGGACTGTCCCCCAGGTGGTTCTGGCATAGCCAGCATTTGATATTGGCCTGTCCGGCAGGTGGTTCCAGTGAGTCGAACAGGTGGCTCCGGCGTTCTTGGCAGGTGGTTCCGGTCTGTCCGGTAGGTGTTTCCGGCGTGTCTGGCACGTGCTTCCGGCATGCGCGGCAGGTGATTCCGTAGTGTCCGCCAGGTGGTTCTGGCATACCCGGCAGGTGATTTTGGCGTGTCCGGCAGGTGTTTCTGGGAGTCGAGCAGCTGGCTCCGGCATGCTCGGCAGGTGCTTACGGCGTCTCCGGCACTTGGTTCTGGTGTGTCTGAGAGCTGGTTCCGGCATGTCCGGCAGATGATTCCGGAGTGTCCGCCAAGTGGTTCTGGCATACCCAGCAGGTGATTTTGGCGTGTCAGGGAGGTGGTACCGGTGAGTCGAGCAGGTGCTTCCGGCGTGCTCGGCAGTTGGTTCAGGCGGTTCTGGCAGGTGGTATCCGTCTGTTCGGGGTGTGGTTCCAGCATCTCATGAACACGTTTCTGGCACATCTGAGATGTGGTTCCAGCCGGCCCGACAGTTGTTTCCGCAGTGTCCGCCAAGCGGTTCTGGCGTAGTTGGCAGGTGATTTTGGCCTGACTGGCAGGTGGTTCCAGCAAGCCTGGCAGGTGATTCCAAAGTGTTCACCAACTGGTTGTGGCGTAGCCGGCAGGTGATTTTTGCGTGATCGGCAGGTGGTTCTGGCGAGTCGAGCAGGTGGTTCCGGCGTGCTCGGCTGGTGCTTCCGGGGTCATTGGCACGGGGTTCTGGCATGTCTGAGAGGTGGTTCCTGGATGCCCGGCAAGTGATTCCGGAGTGTTCGCCAAGTGGTTCTGGCATAGTCGGCAGGTGATTTTGGCATGTCCGGCAGGTGGTTCAGGCGAGTTGAGCAGGTGGTTCCAACGTGCTTGGCAGGTGCTTCCGGCGTCTCCGGCACGTGTTTCTGGCACATCTGAAAGGTGGTTCCGGCATGCCCGAAAGGTGATTCCGGTCTGTCCGGTATGTGGTTCCAGCCTGCACGGCATGTGGTTCTGGTACGTCTCAGAGGTGGTTGCGCATGCCCAACGGGTGATTCCGGACTGTCCGCCACATGGTTCTGGCACGTCTGAGAGGTGGTTCTGGCATGCCCGGCAGGTCATCCCAGAGAGTCCTCCAAGTGGTTCTGGCATAACACGCAGGTGATTTTGTTGTGTCTGGCAGGTTGTTCCGTTGTGCTTGGCAGGTGGTTCAGGCTTGGCCGGCAGGTGGTTCCAGACTGTCCAGGACGTGTTTCCAGCTTCTCCGGCAGGTGGTTCTGGTACGTCTGAGAGGTGGTTCCGCCATGGCTGGCAGGTGATTCCGGACCGTCCCCCAGGTGGTTCTGGCATAGCCAGCAGTTGATATTGGCCTGTCCGGCAGGTGGTTCCAGCGAGTCGAACAGGTGGCTCCGGCGTGCTCGGCAGGTGGTTCCGGTCTGTCCGGTAGGTGATTCCGGCGTGTCCGGCACGTGCTTCCGGCACGTCTGAGAGGTGGTTCCGGCATGCGCGACAGGTGATTTCGGAGTGTCCGCCAGGTGGTTCTGGCGTACCCGGCAGGTGATTTTGGCGTGTCCGGCAGGTGTTTCTGGCGAGTCGAGCAGGTGGCTCCGGCATGCTCGGCAGGTGCTTCCGGCGTCTCCGGCACGTGGTTCTGGTGTGTCTGAGAGCTGGTTCCGGCATGTCCGGCAGATGATTCCGGAGTGTCCGCCAAGTGGTTCTGGCATACCCGGCTGGTGATTTGGGCATGTCAGGTAGGTGGTTCCGGCGAGTCGAGCAGGTGGCTCCGGCGTGCTCGGCAGGTTGTTCAGACGGGTCTGGCAGGTGTTTTCCGTCTGTTCGGGGTGTGGTTCCAGCATCTCATGCACATGGTTCTGGCACGTCTGAGATGTGGTTCCGGCCGGCCCGACAGGTGTTTCCACAGTGTCCGCCAAGTGGTACTGGCGTAGTTGGCAGGTGATTTTGGCATGACCGGCAGGTGGTTCCAGCAAGCCCGGCAGGTGATTCCGAAGTGTTCCCCAACTGGTTGTGGCGTAGCCGGCAGGTGATTTTTGCGTGTCCGGCAGGTGGTTCTGGCGAGTCGAGCAGGTGGTTCCGGCGTGCTCGGCAGGTGCTTCCGGGGTCATTGGCACGTGGTTCTGGCATATCTGAGAGGTGGTTCCGGCATGCCCGGCAGGTGATTCCGGAGTGTTCGCCAAGTGTTTCCGGCGTAGCCGGCTGGTGAGTTTGCATGTCCAGCGGTCGTTCCGGCGGGTCGAGCCGGTGGTTCCGGCGTGTCCGGCAGGTGGTTCCGGTCTGTCCGGCAGGTGGTTCTGTGGTGTCCGGCACGAGGTTCAGTCTGAGAGGCTGTGCCGGCATGCCCCTCACGTGATTCCGACTTGTCCCCGAAGTGGTGCTGGTGTAGCAGGCAGGTGATTTTGGAGTGTCCGGCAGGTGGTTCAGGCGAGTTGAGCAGGTGGTTGCGACGTGCTCGGCAGGTGCTTCCGGCGTCTCCGGCACGTGTTTCTGGCACATCTGACTGGTGGTTCCGGCATGCCCAAAAGTTGATTCCGGTCTGTCCGGTAGGTGGTTCCGGCGTGCACGGCACGTGGTTCTGGTACGTGTCAGAGGTGGTTGCGTATGCCCAACAGGTGATTCCGGACGGTCCGCCACGTGCTTCTGGCACGTCTGAGAGGTGGTTCCAACATGCCCGGCAGGTCATTTCGGAGAGTCGTCCAAGTGGTTCTGGCGTAGCCCGCAGGTGATTTTGGCGTGTCCGGCAGGTGGTTCCGCCGTGCTCGGCAGGTGGTTCAGGCATGGCCGTCACGTGGTTCCAGTCTGTCCAGGACGTGTTTCCAGCTTCTCCGGCAGGTGGTTCTGGTACGTCTGAGAGGTGGTTCCGCCATGGCTGGCAGGTGATCCCGGACTGTCCCCCAGGTGGTTCTGGCATAGCCAGCAGTTGATATTGGCCTGTCCGGCAGGTGGTTCCAGCGAGTCGAACAGGTGGCTCCGGCGTTCTTGGCAGGTGGTTCCGGTCTGTCCGGTAGGGGTTTCCGGCGTGTCTGGCACGTGCTTCCGGCACGTCTGAGCGGTGGTTCCGGCATGCGCGGCAGGTGATTCCGGAGTGTCTGCCAGGTGGTTCTGGCATACCCGGCAGGTGATTTTGGCGTGTCCGGCAGGTGTTTCTGGCGAGTCGAGCAGGTGGCTCCGGCATGCTCGGCAGGTGCTTCCGGCATCTCTGGCACTTGGTTCTGGTGTGTCTGAGAGCTGGTTCCGGCATGTCCGGCAGATGATTCCGGAGTGTCCGCCAAGTGGTTCTGGCATACCCAGCAGGTGATTTTGGCGTGTCAGGGAGGTGGTACCGGTGAGTCGAGCAGGTGGTTCCGGCGTGCTCGGCAGGTGGTTCAGGCGGTTCTGGCAGGTGGTATCCGTCTGTTCGGTGTGTGGTTCCAGCATCTCATGAACACGTTTCAGGCACGTCTGAAATGTGGTTCCGGCCGGCCCGACAGGTGTTTCCACAGTGTCCGCCAAGTGGTACTGGCGTAGTTGGCAGGTGATTTTGGCATGACCGGCAGGTGGTTCCAGCAAGCCCGGCAGGTGATTCCGAAGTGTTCCCCAACTGGTTGTGGCGTAGCCGGCAGGTGATTTTCGCGTGTCTGGCAGGTGGTTCTGGCGAGTCGAGCAGGTGGTTCCGGCGTGCTCGGCAGGTGCTTCCGGGGTCATTGGCACGTGGTTCTGGCATATCTGAGAGGTGGTTCCGGCATGCCCGGCAGGTGATTCCGGAGTGTTCGCCAAGTGTTTCCGGCGTAGCCGGCAGGTGAGTTTGCATGTCCAGCGGTCGTTCCGGCGGGTCGAGCCGGTGGTTCCGGCGTGTCCGGCAGGTGGTTCCGGTCTGTCCGGCAGGTGGTTCTGTGGTGTTCGGCACGAGGTTCAGTCTGAGAGGCTGTGCCGGCATGCCCCTCACGTGATTCCGGCTTGTCCCCGAAGTGGTGCTGGTGTAGCGGGCAGGTGATTTTGGCGTGTCCGGCAGGTGGTTCAGGCGAGTTGAGCAGGTGGTTGCGACGTGCTCGGCAGGTGCTTCCGGCGTCTCCGGCACGTGTTTCTGGCACATCTGACTGGTGGTTCCGGCATGCCCAAAAGTTGATTCCGGTCTGTCCGGTAGGTGGTTCCGGCGTGCACGGCACGTGGTTCTGGTACGTGTCAGAGGTGGTTGCGTATGCCCAACAGGTGATTCCGGACTGTCCGCCACGTGCTTCTGGCACGTCTGAGAGGTGGTTCCAACATGCCCGGCAGGTCATTTCGGAGAGTCGTCCAAGTGGTTCTGGCGTAGCCCGCAGGTGATTTTGGCGTGTCCGGCAGGTGGTTCCGCCGTGCTCGGCAGGTGGTTCAGGCATGGCCGTCACGTGGTTCCAGTCTGTCCAGGACGTGTTTCCAGCTTCTCCGGCAGGTGGTTCTGGTACGTCTGAGAGGTGGTTCCGCCATGGCGGGCAGGTGATCCCGGACTGTCCCCCAGGTGGTTCTGGCATAGCCAGCAGTTGATATTGGCCTGTCCGGCAGGTGGTTCCAGCGAGTCGAACAGGTGGCTCCGGCGTTCTTGGCAGGTGGTTCCGGTCTGTCCGGTAGGTGTTTCCGGCGTGTCTGGCACGTGCTTCCGGCATGCGCGGCAGGTGATTCCGGAGTGTCCGCCAGGTGGTTCTGGCATACCCGGCAGGTGATTTTGGCGTGCCCGGCAGGTGTTTCTGGCGAGTCGAGCAGGTGGCTCCGGCATGCTCGGCAGGTGCTTCCGGCGTCTCTGGCACTTGGTTCTGGTGTGTCTGAGAGCTGCTTCCGGCATGTCCGGCACATGATTCTGGAGTGTCTGCCAAGTGGTTCTTGCATACCCAGCAGGTGATTTTGGCGTGTCAGGGAGGTGGTACCGGTGAGTCGAGCAGGTGGTTCCGGCGTGCTCGGCAGGTGGTTCAGGCGGTTCTGGCAGGTGGTATCCGTCTGTTCGGGGTGTGGTTCCAGCATCTCATGAACACGTTTCTGGCACGTCTGAGATGTGGTTCCAGCCGGCCCGACAGGTGTTTCCGCAGTGTCCGCCAAGCGGTTCTGACGTAGTTGGCAGGTGATTTTGGCATGACTGGCAGGTGGTTCCAGCAAGCCTGGCAGGTGATTCCAAAGTGTTCACCAACTGGTTGTGGCGTAGCCGGCAGGTGATTTTTGCGTGATCTCAGGTGGTTCCGGCGAGTCGAGCAGGTGGTTCCGGCGTGCTCGGCTGGTGCTTCCGGGGTCATTGGCACGGGGTTCTGGCATGTCTGAGAGGTGGTTCCTGCATGCCCGGCAAGTGATTACGGAGTGTTCGCCAAGTGGTTCTGGCATAGTCGGCAGGTGATTTTGGCATGTCCGGCAGGTGGTTCAGGCGAGTTGAGCAGGTGGTTCCAACGTGCTTGGCAGGTGCTTCCGGCGTCTCCGGCACGTGTTTCTGGCACATCTGACAGGTGGTTCCGGCATGCCCGAAAGGTGATTCCGGTCTGTCCGGTAGGTGGTTCCAGCCTGCACGGCATGTGGTTCTGGTACGTCTCAGAGGTGGTTGCGCATGCCCAACAGGTGATTCCGGACTGTCCGCCACATGGTTCTGGCACGTCTGAGAGGTGGTTCCGGCATGCCCGGCAGGTCATCCCAGAGACTCCTCCAAGTGGTTCTGGCATAACACGCAGGTGATTTTGGCGTGTCTGGCAGGTTGTTCCGTTGTGCTTGGCAGGTGGTTCAGGCTTGGCCGGCAGGTGGTTCCAGACTGTCCAGGACGTGTTTCCAGCTTCTCCGGCAGGTGGTTCTGGTACGTCTGAGAGGTGGTTCCGCCATGGCTGGCAGGTGATTCCGGACCGTCCCCCAGGTGGTTCTGGCATAGCCAGCAGTTGATATTGGCCTGTCCGGCAGGTGGTTCCAGCGAGTCGAACAGGTGGCTCCGGCGTGCTCGGCAGGTGGTTCCGGTCTGTCCGGTAGGTGATTCCGGCGTGTCCGGCACGTGCTTCCGGCACGTCTGAGAGGTGGTTCCGGCATGCGCGACAGGTGATTTCGGAGTGTCCGCCAGTTGGTTCTGGCGTACCCGGCAGGTGATTTTGGCGTGTCCGGCAGGTGGTTCTGGCGAGTCGAGCAGGTGGTTCTGGCGTGCTCGGCAGGTGCTTCCGGGGTCATTGGCACGTGGTTATGGCATATCTGAGAGGTGGTTCCGGCATGCCCGGCAGGTGATTTCGGAGTGTTCGCCAAGTGTTTCCGGCGTAGCCGGCAGGTGAGTTTGCATGTCCAGCGGTCGTTCCGGCGGGTGGAGCCGGTGGTTCCGGCGTGTCCGGCAGGTGGTTCCGGTCTGTCCGGCAGGTGGTTCTGTGGTGTCCGGCACGAGGTTCAGTCTGAGAGGCTGTGCCGGCATGCCCCTCACGTGATTCCGGCTTGTCCCCGAAGTGGTGCTGGTGTAGCGGGCAGGTGATTTTGGCGTGTCCGGCAGGTGGTTCAGGCGAGTTGAGCAGGTGGTTGCGACGTGCTCGGCAGGTGCTTCCGGCGTCTCCGGCACGTGTTTCTGGCACATCTGACTGGTGGTTCCGGCATGCCCAAAATTTGATTCCGGTCTGTCCGGTAGGTGGTTCCGGCGTGCACGTCACGTGGTTCTGGTACGTGTCAGAGGTGGTTGCGTATGCCCAACAGGTGATTCCGGACTGTCCGCCACGTGCTTCTGGCACGTCTGAGAGGTGGTTCCAACATGCCCGGCAGGTCATTTCGGAGAGTCGTCCAAGTGGTTCTGGCGTAGCCCTCAGGTGATTTTGGCGTGTCCGGCAGGTGGTTCCGCCGTGCTCGGCAGGTGGTTCAGGCATGGCCGTCACGTGGTTCCAGTCTGTCCAGGACGTGTTTCCAGCTTCTCCGGCAGGTGGTTCTGGTACGTCTCAGAGGTGGTTCCGCCATGGCTGGCAGGTGATCCCGGACTGTCCCCCAGGTGGTTCTGGCATAGCCAGCAGTTGATATTTGCCTGTCCGGCAGGTGGTTCCAGCGAGTCGAACAGGTGGCTCCGGCGTTCTTGGCAGGTGGTTCCGGTCTTTCCGGTAGGTGTTTCCGGCGTGTCTGGCACGTGCTTCCGGCATGCGCGGCAGGTGCTTCCGGCGTCTCCGGCACTTGGTTCTGGTGTGTCTGAGAGCTGGTTCCGGCATGTCCGGCAGATGATTCCGGAGTGTCCGCCAAGTGGTTCTGGCATACCCAGCAGGTGATTTTGGCGTGTCAGGGAGGTGGTACCGGTGAGTCGAGCAGGTGGTTCCGGCGTGCTCGGCAGGTGGTTCAGGCGGTTCTGGCAGGTGGTATCCGTCTGTTCGGGGTGTGGTTCCAGCATCTCATGAACACGTTTCTGGCACGTCTGAGATGTGGTTCCAGCCGGCCCGACAGGTGTTTCCGCAGTGTCCGCCAAGCGGTTCTGGCGTAGTTGGCAGGTGATTTTGGCATGACAGGCAGGTGGTTCCAGCAAGCCTGGCAGGTGATTCCAAAGTGTTCACCAACTGGTTGTGGCGTAGCCGGCAGGTGATTTTTGCGTGATCGGCAGGTGGTTCTGGCGAGTCGAGCAGGTGGTTCCGGCGTGCTTGGCAGGTGCTTCCGGCGTCTCCGGCACGTGTTTCTGGCACATCTGACAGGTGGTTCCGGCATG
The DNA here is from genome assembly GCF_037783145.1 of Equus przewalskii. NCBI lineage: Eukaryota > Metazoa > Chordata > Mammalia > Perissodactyla > Equidae > Equus > Equus przewalskii. The sequence goes on along the minus strand of NW_027227633.1, from coordinate 28,345 downwards.
CCCGAAAGGTGATTCCGGTCTGTCCGGTAGGTGGTTCCAGCCTGCACGGCATGTGGTTCTGGTACGTCTCAGAGGTGGTTGCGCATGCCCAACAGGTGATTCCCGACTGTCCGCCACATGGTTCTGGCACGTCTGAGAGGTGGTTCCGGCATGCCCGGCAGGTCATCCCAGAGACTCCTCCAAGTGGTTCTGGCATAACACGCAGGTGATTTTGTTGTGTCTGGCAGGTTGTTCCGTTGTGCTTGGCAGGTGGTTCAGGCTTGGCCGGCAGGTGGTTCCAGACTGTCCAGGACGTGTTTCCAGCTTCTCCGGCAGGTGGTTCTGGTACGTCTGAGAGGTGGTTCCGCCATGGCTGGCAGGTGATTCCGGACCGTCCCCCAGGTGGTTCTGGCATAGCCAGCAGTTGATATTGGCCTGTCCGGCAGGTGGTTCCAGCGAGTCGAACAGGGGGCTCCGGCGTGCTCGGCAGGTGGTTCCGGTCTGTCCGGTAGGTGATTCCGGCGTGTCCGGCACGTGCTTCCGGCACGTCTGAGAGGTGGTTCCGGCATGCGCGACAGGTGATTCCGGAGTGTCCGCCAGGTGGTTCTGGCGTACCCGGCAGGTGATTTTGGCGTGTCCGGCAGGTGTTTCTGGCGAGTCGAGCAGGTGGCTCCGGCATGCTCGGCAGGTGCTTCCGGCGTCTCCGGCACGTGGTTCTGGTGTGTCTGAGAGCTGGTTCCGGCATGTCCGGCAGATGATTCCGGAGTGTCCGCCAAGTGGTTCTGGCATAACCAGCTGGTGATTTGGGCATGTCAGGTAGGTGGTTCCGGCGAGTCGAGCAGGTGGCTCCGGCGTGCTCGGCAGGTTGTTCAGACGGGTCTGGCAGGTGTTTTCCGTCTGTTCGGGGTGTGGTTCCAGCATCTCATGCACATGGTTCTGGCACGTCTGACATGTGGTTCCGGCCGGCCCGACAGGTGTTTCCACAGTGTCCGCCAAGTGGTACTGGCGTAGTTGGCAGGTGATTTTGGCATGACCGGCAGGTGGTTCCAGCAAGCCCGGCAGGTGATTCCGAAGTGTTCCCCAACTGGTTGTGGCGTAGCCGGCAGGTGATTTTTGCATGTCCGGCAGGTGGTTCTGGCGAGTCGAGCAGGTGGTTCCGGCGTGCTCGGCAGGTGCTTCCGGGGTCATTGGCACGTGGTTCTGGCATATCTGAGAGGTGGTTCCGGCATGCCCGGCAGGTGATTCCGGAGTGTTCGCCAAGTGTTTCCGGCGTAGCCGGCAGGTGATTTTGCACGTCCAGCGGTCGTTCCGGCGGGTCGAGCCGGTGGTTCCGGCGTGTCCGGCAGGTGGTTCCGGTCTGTCCGGCAGGTGGTTCCGTGGTTTCCGGCACGAGGTTCAGTCTCAGAGGCTGTGCCGGCATGCCCCTCACGTGATTCCGGCTTGTCCCCGAAGTGGTGCTGGTGTAGCGGGCAGGTGATTTTGGCGTGTCCGGCAGGTGATTCCGCCGTGCTCGGCAGGTGGTTCAGACATGGTCGTCACGTGGTTCCAGTCTGTCCAGGACGTGTTTCCAGCTTCTCCGGCAGGTGGTTCTGGTACGTCTGAGATGTGGTTCTGCCATGGCTTGCAGGTGATCCCTGACTGTCCCCCAGGTGGTTCTGGCATACCCAGCAGTTGATATTGGCCTGTCCGGCAGGTGGTTCCAGCGAGTCGAACAGGTTGCTCCGGCGTTCTTGGCAGGTGGTTCCGGTCTGTCCGGTAGGTGTTTCCGGCGTGTCTCGCACGTGCTTCCGGCACGTCTGAGAGGTGATTCCGGCATGCGCGGCAGGTGATTCCGGAGTGTCCGCCAGGTGGTTGTGGCGTACCCGGCAGGTGATTTTGGCGTGTCCGGCAAGTGTTTCTGGCGAGTCGAGCATGTGGCTCCGGCATGCTCGGCAGGTGCTTCCGGCGTCTCCGGCACTTGGTTCTGGTGTGTCTGAGAGCTGGTTCCGGCACGTCTGGCAGATGATTCCGGAGTGTTCGCCAAGTAGTTCTGGCATAGTCGGCAGGTGATTTTGGCTTGTCCGGCAGGTGGTTCAGGCGAGTTGAGCAGGTGGTTCCGGCGTGCTCGGCAGGTGCTTCCGGGGTCATTGGCACGTGGTTCTGGCATATCTGAGAGGTGGTTCCGGCATGCCCGGCAGGTGATTTCGGAGTGTTCGCCAAGTGTTTCCGGCGTAGCCGGCAGGTGAGTTTGCATGTCCAGCGGTCGTTCCGGCGGGTCGAGCCGGTGGTTCCGGCGTGTCCGGCAGGTGGTTCCGGTCTGTCCGGCAGGTGGTTCTGTGGTGTCCGGCACGAGGTTCAGTCTGAGAGGCTGTGCCGGCATGCCCCTCACGTGATTCCGGCTTGTCCCCGAAGTGGTGCTGGTGTAGCGGGCAGGTGATTTTGGCGTGTCCGGCAGGTGGTTCAGGCGAGTTGAGCAGGTGGTTGCGACGTGCTCGGCAGGTGCTTCCGGCGTCTCCGGCACGTGTTTCTGGCACATCTGACTGGTGGTTCCGGCATGCCCAAAAGTTGATTCCGGTCTGTCCGGTAGGTGGTTCCGGCGTGCACGGCACGTGGTTCTGGTACGTGTCAGAGGTGGTTGCGTATGCCCAACAGGTGATTCCGGACTGTCCGCCACGTGCTTCTGGCACGTCTGAGAGGTGGTTCCAACATGCCCGGCAGGTCATTTCGGAGAGTCGTCCAAGTGGTTCTGGCGTAGCCCGCAGGTGATTTTGGTGTGTCCGGCAGGAGGTTCCGCCGTGCTCGGCAGGTGGTTCAGGCATGGCCGTCACGTGGTTCCAGTCTGTCCAGGACGTGTTTCCAGCTTCTCCGGCAGGTGGTTCTGGTACGTCTCAGAGGTGGTTCCGCCATGGCTGGCAGGTGATCCCGGACCGTCCCCCAGGTGGTTCTGGCATAGCCAGCAGTTGATATTTGCCTGTCCGGCAGGTGGTTCCAGCGAGTCGAACAGGTGGCTCCGGCGTTCTTGGCAGGTGGTTCCGGTCTGTCCGGTAGGTGATTCCGGCGTGTCCGGCACGTGCTTCCGGCACGTCTGAGAGGTGGTTCCGGCATGCGCGACAGGTGATTTCGGAGTGTCCGCCAGGTGGTTCTGGCGTACCCGGCAGGTGATTTTGGCGTGTCCGGCAGGTGTTTCTGGCGAGTCGAGCAGGTGGCTCCGGCATGCTCGGCAGGTGCTTCCGGCGTCTCCGGCACGTGGTTCTGGTGTGTCTGAGAGCTGGTTCCGGCATGTCCGGCAGATGATTCCGGAGTGTCCGCCAAGTGGTTCTGGCATACCCGGCTTGTGATTTGGGCATGTCAGGTAGGTGGTTCCGGCGAGTCGAGCAGGTGGCTCCGGCGTGCTCGGCAGGTTGTTCAGACGGGTCTGGCAGGTGTTTTCCGTCTGTTCGGGGTGTGGTTCCAGCATCTCATGCACATGGTTCTGGCACGTCTGAGATGTGGTTCCGGCCGGCCCGACAGGTGTTTCCACAGTGTCCGCCAAGTGGTACTGGCGTAGTTGGCAGGTGATTTTGGCATGACCGGCAGGTGGTTCCAGCAAGCCCGGCAGGTGATTCCGAAGTGTTCCCCAACTGGTTGTGGCATAGCCGGCAGGTGATTTTTGCGTGTCCGGCAGGTGGTTCTGGCGAGTCGAGCAGGTGGTTCCGGCGTGCTCGGCAGGTGCTTCCGGGGTCATTGGCACGTGCTTTGTGCCTTCCACCTCTAGAGCAATGGAGGGCACGTATGAGAGCAAAGGGCCCTTTCTGACATAGGTGCATTCTGACACTTTCTGACCCAGTGCACAATGGCGGTTTGTAAAAAGCCTATCGTGTGCTCCTGCTAAGCATGCGGAAGCACAGTCATCTGGGCCTCGTCCCCGTTGCTGAAGGGGAAGATGTAGACATTTCGTCTGAGCCGGCTTGGCAAGGTGGAAATGTGGCAGGAGCAGAAGTTCCAAATCTGCGAGTTAAGCGCTGAAAAGAAATGGCATATCAGCTGCCTTTGTATGAGATGTTGCCAGGACACAGAAAGAGCACTGTTGAAAGCGAGTTCTTGCTCAGCTTCCTAAAGAGATGGAAGGAAGATGGACTGTGGCTTGTCGCCCCTTGAGGGGGGGAGCCAGTGCATTGTGCATTCCACGTCTAGAGCAATGAAGGGCACGGCTGAGAGCAAAGGGGTCTTTCTGACATAGCTGCTTTCCGACACTCTCTCCAGCAGTGCGCAATGATGGTTGGAAAAAGGTGTGCAGTCTATCGCCTCCTAAGCACCTGGACGCTCAATCATTTGGGACTCAGACCATTTGCTTCAGGGGAAGATGTAGGCATTTCGTCTGAGCCGGGTTGGCAAGGTGGAATTGCGGCAGAAGCTAGAGTCCTAACCTGCGAGTTAAGGGCTGGGAAGAAATGCCATTTGAGCTGCCTTTGTATGAGAAGATCCCCGGTCTGCTGTAACAGGACTGTGGAAAGCTAGTTGTTTGTCAGCTTCCTAAAGAGCTGGAAGCAAGACAGTTTATGGCTTGTCTCCAATTGAAGGATGGAGGCAGTGCTTTGTGCCTTCCACCTCTAGAGCAATGGAGGGCACGGCTGAGAGCAAAGGGCCCTTTCTGACATAGGTGCATTCTGACACTCTCTGACCCAGTGCACAATGGCGGTTTGTACAAAGCCTATTGTCTGCTCCTGCTAAGCATGTGGAAGCACAATCATGTGGGCTTCGCCCCCATTGCTTAAGGGGAAGATGTAGGCATTTCGTCTGAGCCGGGTTGGCAAGGTGGAAGTGTTGCAGAAGCACAAGTCCTAAAGCGGCCATTTAAGCACTGGGAAGAAATGGCGTTTGATCTGCCTCTGTATGAGAGTTTCCTCGTATGCTGTAACAGCACTGTGGAAAGCGAGTTCTTTCCCAGCTTCCTAAAGAGCTGGAGGCAAGTCAGTTTATGGCTTGTCTCCCATTGAAGGATGGAGGCAGTGCTTTGTGCCTTCTAACTCTACGGCAATGGAGGGCGCGGCGGAGAGTAAAGGGGTCTTTCTGCCATTGGTGCTTTCTGACACTCTCCCAACCGTTGCAATTCGTGGTTAGTTTAAAGCCTATTGTCTCTCTCCTCCTCAGCATGTGGAACCACAATCCTATGGGCCTCATCCCCATTGCTCAAGGGGAAGATGTAGGCATTTCGCCTGAGCCGGGTTGGCAAGGTGGAAACGTGCAGCATGCAGATGTCCCAGATTGGCGAGTGAAGTGCTGAAAAGAAACGGCGTTCAGACTCCTTTGTATGAGATGTTCCCAGGACGCTGTAAGAGCACTGTGGAAAGGGAGTTTTTTCTCCACTTCCTAAAGAGCTGGAAGCAGGCCAAGATGTGGTTTGTCTCCCATTGAGGGGTGGATCCAGAACCAGTGCCTTGTGCCTTCCACCTCGAGAGCAATGGAGGGCATGGCTGAGAGCAAAGGGGCCTTTCTGACATAGCTGCTTTTCGACGCTCTCTAAGCAGTGTAAAATGGTGGTTGGAAAAAGGCATGCAGTTTATCGCCTCCTAAGCATGTGGATGCTCAATCATTTGGGAATCAGCACAGTCGCTTGAGGGGAAGATGTAGGCATTTCGTCTGAGCCGGGTTGGCAAGGTGGAAATGCGGCAGAAGCAGATGTTGCAGATTGGTGAGTTAAGGGCTGAAAAGACACGGTGTTCAGCTGCCTTTTTATGAGACGTTCCCAGGACGCTGTAGGAGCACTGTGGAATGCGAGTGCTTTCCCAGATTCCTAAAGATCTGGAAGCAGGCCAGTTGCTGGCTTGTCTCCAATTGAAGGATGGAGGCAGTGCTTTGTGCCTTCCACCTCTAGAGCAATGGAGGGCACGGCTGAGAGCAAAGGGCCCTTTCTGACATAGGTGCATTCTGACACTGTCTGACCCAGTGCACAATGGCGGTTTGTTAAAATCCTATTGTCTGCTCCTGCTAAGCATGTGGCAGCACAATCATGTGGGCTTCACCCCCGTTGCTTAAGGGGAAGATGTAGGCATTTCTTCTGAGCCGGGTTGGCAAGGTGGAACTGTGGCAGAAGCGGAAGTCCTAATGCGGCCAGTTAAGCACTGGGAAGAAATGGCATTTGAGCTGCCTCTGTATGAGAGTTTCCTCGTATGCTGTAACAGCACTGTGGAAAGCGAGTTCTTTCCCAGCTTCCTAAAGAGCTGGAGGCAAGACAGTTTATGGCTTGTCTCCCAATGAAGGATGGAGGCAGTGCTTTGTGCCTTCTAACTCTACGGCAATGGAGGGCGACGCTGAGAGTAAAGAGGTCTTTCTGCGATTGGTGCTTTCTGACACTCTCCCAACCGTTGCACTTCGTGGTTAGTTAAAAGCCTATTGTCTCTCTCCTCCTCAGCATCTGGAACCACAATCCTATGGGCCTCATCCCCATTGCTCAAGGGGAAGATGTAGGCACTTCGTCTGAGCCGGGTTGGCAAGGTGGAAACGTGCAGGATGCAGATGTCCCAGACTGGCGAGTGAAGTGCTGAAAAGAAACGGCGTTCAGCCTCCTTTGTATGAGATGTTCCCAGGACGCTGTAAGAGCACTGTGGAAAGGGAGTTTCTTCTCCACTTCCTAAAGAGCTGGAAGCAGGACAAGATGTGGTTTGTCTCCCATTGAGGGGTGGATCCAGAACCAGTGCCTTGTGCCTTCCACCTCGAGAGCAATGGAGGGCATGGCTGAGAGCAAAGGGGCCTTTCTGACATAGCTGTTTTCTGACGCTCTCTAAGCAGTGTTAAATGGTGGTTGGAAAAAGGCATGCAGTTTTTCGCCTCCTAAGCATGTGGATGCTCAATCATTTGGGAATCAGCACAGTCGCTTGAGGGGAAGATGTAGGCATTTCGTCTGAGCCGGGTTGGCAAGGTGGAAATGCGGCAGAAGCAGATGTTGCAGATTGGTGAGTTAAGGGCTGCAAAGACACGGTGTTCAGCTGCCTTTGTATGAGACGTTCCCAGGACGCTGTAAGAGCACTGTGGAATGCGAGTGCTTTCCCAGCTTCCTAAAGAGCTGGAAGCAGGACAGTTGCTGGCTTGTCTCCAAGTGAAGGATGGAGGCAGTGCTTTGTGCCTTCCACCTCTAGAGCAATGGAGGGCACGGCTGAGAGCAAAGGCCTCTTTCTGACATAGGTGCATTCTGACACTGTCTGACCCAGTGCACAATGGCGGTTGGTAAAAAGCCTATTGTCTGCTCCTGCTAAGCATGTGGAAGCACAGTCATCTGGGCCTCGTCCCCGTTGCTGAAGGGGAAGAGGTAGACATTTCGTCTGAGCCGGGTTAGCTAGGTGGAAATGTGGCAGGAGCAGAAGTTCCAAATCTGCGAGTTAAGCGCTGAATATAAATGGCATGTCAGCTGCCTTTGTCTGAGATGTTGCCAGGACACAGAAAGAGCACTGTTGAAAGCGAGTTCTTGCTCAGCTTCCTAAAGAGATGGAAGGAAGATGGTCTGTGGCTTGTCGCCCCTTGAGGGGGGGAGCCAGTGCATTGTGCATTCCACGTCTAGAGCAATGAAGGGCACGGCTGAGAGCAAAGGGGTCTTTCTGACATAGCTGCTTTCCGACACTCTCTCCAGCAGTGCGCAATGATGGTTGGAAAAAGGCGTGCAGTCTATCGCCTCCTAAGCACGTGGACGCTCAATCATTTGGGACTCAGACCATTTGCTTCAAGGGAAGATGTAGGCATTTCGTCTGAGCCGGGTTGGCAAGGTGGAATTGCGGCAGAAGCTGGAGTCCTAACCTGCGAGTTAAGGGCTGGGAAGAAATGCCATTTGAGCTGCCTTTGTATGAGAAGTTCCCCGGTCTGCTGTAACAGGACTGTGGAAAGCGAGTTGTTTGTCAGCTTCCTAAAGAGCTGGAGGCAAGACAGTTTATGGCTTGTCTCCCATTGAAGGATGGAAGCAGTGCTTTGTGCCTTCCACCTCTACAGCAATGGAGGGCGCGGCTGAGAGTAAAGGGGTCTTTCTGCCATTGGTGCTTTCTGACACTCTCCCAACCGTTGCACTTCGTGGTTAGTTAAAAGCCTATTGTCTCTCTCCTCCTCAGCATGTGGAACCACAATCCTATGGGCCTCGTCCCCATTGCTCAAGGGGAAGATGTAGGCATTTCGTCTGAGCCGGGTTGGCAAGGTGGAAACGTGCAGCATGCAGATGTCCCAGACTGGCGAGTGAAGTGCTGAAAAGAAACGGCGTTCAGCCTCCTTTGTATGAGATGTTCCCAGGACGCTGTAAGAGCACTGTGGAAAGGGAGTTTTTTCTCCACTTCCTAAAGAGCTGGAAGCAGGCCAAGATGTGGTTTGTCTCCCATTGAGGGGTGGATCCAGAACCAGTGCCTTGTGCCTTCCACCTCGAGAGCAATGGAGGGCATGGCTGAGAGCAAAGGGGCCTTTCTGACATAGCTGCTTTCCGACACTCTCTAAGCAGTGTAAAATGGTGGTTGGAAAATGCATGCAGTTTATCGCCTCCTAAGCATGTGGATGCTCAATCATTTGGGAATCAGCACAGTCGCTTAAGGGGAAGATGTAGGCATTTCGTCTGAGCCGGGTTGGCAAGGTGGAAATGCGGCAGAAGCAGATGTTGCAGATTGGTGAGTTAAGGGCTGAAAAGACACGGTGTTCAGCTGCCTTTGTATGAGACGTTCCCAGGACGCTGTAAGAGCACTGTGGAATGCGAGTGCTTTCCCAGCTTCCTAAAGAGCTGGAAGCAGGACAGTTGCTGGCTTGTCTCCAATTGAAGGATGGAGGCAGTGCTTTGTGCCTTCCACCTCTAGAGCAATGGAGGGCACGGCTGAGAGCAAAGGGCCCTTTCTGACATAGGTGCATTCTGACACTCTCTGACCCAGTGCACAATGGCGGTTTGTAAAAAGCCTATTGTCTGCTCCTGCTAAGCATGTGGAAGCACAATCATGTGGGCCTCGTCCCCGTTGCTTAAGGGGAAGATGTAGGCATTTCGTCTGAGCCGGGTTGGCAAGGTGGAAATGTGGCAGAAGCAGAAGTCCTAAAGCGGCCAGTTAAGCACTGGGAAGAAATGGCGTTTGAGCTGCCTCTGTATGAGTGTTTACCCGTACGCTGTAACAGCACTGTGGATAGCGAGTTCTTTCCCAGCTTCCTAAAGAGCTGGAGGCAAGACAGTTTATGGCTTGTCTCCCATTGAAGGATGGAGGCAGTGCTTTGTGCCTTCCACCTCTACAGCAATGGAGGGCGCGGCTGAGAGTAAAGGGGCCTTTCTGCCATTGGTGCATTCTGAAACTCTCTGAACCGGTGCACATCGCGGTTTGTTAAAAGCCTATTGTCTGCTCCTGCTCAGCATGCGGAACCACAGTCCTCTGGGCCTCGTCCCCGTTGCTCAAGGGGAAGAGGTAGACATTTCGTCTGAGCCGGGTTGGCAAGCTGGAAATGTGCAGGAGCAGATAGTCCCAGTCTGCGAGTTAAGTGCTGAAAAGAAATGGCATATCAGCTGCCTTTGTATGAGATGTTGCCAGGACACAGAAAGAGCACTGTTGAAAGCGAGTTGTTGCTCAGCTTCCTAAAGAGATGGAAGGAAGATGGTCTGTGGCTTGTCGCCCCTTGAGGGGTGGGGAGCCAGTGCATTGTGCATTCCACGTCTAGAGCAATGAAGGGCACGGCTGAGAGCAAAGGGGTCTTTCTGACATAGCTGCTTTCCGACACTCTCTCCAGCAGTGCACAATGGTGGTTGGAAAAAGGCGTGCAGTCTATCGCCTCCTAAGCACGTGGACGCTCAATCATTTTGGACTCAGCCCAGTTGCTTCAGGGGAAGATGTAGGCATTTCTTCTGAGCCGGGTTGGCAAGGTGGAATTGCGCCAGAAGCAGGAGTCCTAAAGCTGCGAGTTAAGGGCTGGGAAGAAATGCCATTTGAGCTGCCTTTGTATGAGAAGTTCCCCGGTCTGCTGTAACAGGACTGTGGAAAGCGAGTTGTTTGTCAGCTTCCTAAAGAGCTGGAGGCAAGACAGTTTATGGCTTGTCTCCAATTGAAGGATGGAGGCAGTGCTTTGTGCCTTCCACCTCTAGAGCAATGGAGGGCACGGCTGAGAGCAAAGGGCCCTTTCTGACATAGGTGCATTCTGACACTCTCTGACCCAGTGCACAATGGCGGTTTGTAAAAAGCCTATTGTCTGCTCCTGCTAAGCATGTGGCAGCACAATCATGTGGGCTTCGCCCCCGTTGCTTAAGGGGAAGATGTAGGCATTTCGTCTGAGCCGGGTTGGCAAGGTGGAACTGTGGCAGAAGCGGAAGTCCTAAAGCGGCCAGTTAAGCACTGGGAAGAAATGGCGTTTGAGCTGTCTCTGTATGAGAGTTTCCTCGTATGCTGTAACAGCACTGTGGAAAGCGAGTTATTCCCCAGCTTCCTAAAGAGCTGGAGGCAAGACAGTTTATGGCTTGTCTCCCATTGAAGGATGGAAGCAGTGCTTTGTGCCTTCCACCTCTACAGCAATGGAGGGCGCGGCTGAGAGTAAAGGGGTCTTTCTGCTATTGGTGCTTTCTGACACTCTCCCAACCGTTGCACTTCATGGGTAGTTAAAAGCCTATTGTCTCACTCCACCTCAGCTGTGGAACCACAATCCTATGGGCCTCATCCCCATTGGTCAAGGGGAAGATGTAGGCATTTCGTCTGAGCCGGGTTGGCAAGGTGGAAACCTGCAGGATGCAGATGTCCCAGACTGGCGAGTGAAGTGCTGAAAAGAAACGGCGTTCAGCCTCCTTTGTATGAGATGTTCCCAGGACGCTGTAAGAGCACTGTGGAAAGGGAATTTTTCTTCACTTCCTAAATAGCTGGAGACACGACAAGATGTGGTTTGTCTCCCATTGAGGGTGGATCCAGAACCAGTGCCTTGTGCCTTCCACCTCGAGAGCAATGGAGGGCATGGCTGCGAGCAAAGGGGCCTTTCTGAAATAGCTGCTTTCCGACGCTCTCTAAGCAGTGTAAAATGGTGGTTGTAAAAAGGCATGCAGTTTATCGCCTCCTAAGCATGTGGATGCTCAATCATTTGGTAATCAGCACAGTCGCTTCAGGGGAAGATGTAGGCATGTCGTCTGAGCCGGGTTGGCAAGGTGGAAAGGCGGCAGAAGCAGATGTTGCAGATTGGTGTGTTAAGGGCTGAAAAGACACGGCGTTCAGCTGCCTTTGTATGAGACGTTTCCAGGACGCTGTAAGAGCACTGTGGAATGCGAGAGCTTTCCCAGCTTCCTAAAGAGCTGGAAGCAGGACAGTTGCTGGCTTGTCTCCAATTGAAGGATGGAGGCAGTGCTTTGTGCCTTCCACCTCTAGAGCAATGGAGGGCACGGCTGAGAGCAAAGGGCCCTTTCTGACATAGGTGCATTCTGACACTCTCTGACCCAGTGCACAATGGCGGTTTGTAAAAAGCCTATTGTCTGCTCCTGCTAAGCATGCGGAAGCACAGTCATCTATGCATCGTCCCCATTGCTGAAGGGGAAGTTGTAGACATTTTGTCTGAGCCGGGTTGGCAAGGTGGAAATGTGGCAGGTGCAGAAGTTCCAAATCTGCGAGTTAAGCGATGAAAAGAAATGGCATATCAGCTGCCTTTGTATGAGATGTTGCCAGGACACAGAAAGAGCACTGTTGAAAGCGAGTTCTTGCTCAGCTTCCTAAAGAGATGGAAGGAAGATGGTCTGTGGCTTGTCGCCCCTTGAGGGGGGGAGCCAGTGCATTGTGCATTCCACGTCTAGAGCAATGAGGGGCACGGCTGAGAGCAAAGGGGTCTTTCTGACATAGCTGCTTTCCGACACTCTCTCCAGCAGTGCGCAATGGTGGTTGGAAAAAGGCGTGCAGTCTATCGCCTCCTAAGCACGTGGATGCTCAATCATTTGGGACTCAAACCAGTTGCTTCGGGGAAGATATAGGCATTTCGTCTGAGCCGGGTTGGCAAGGTGGACTTGCGGCAGAAGCAGGAGTCCTAAGCTGCGAGTTAAGGGCTGGGAAGAAATGCCATTAGAGCGACCTTTGTATGAGAAGTTCCCCGGTCTGCTGTAACAGGACTGTGGAAAGCGAGTTGTTTGTCAGCTTCCTAAAGAGCTGGAGGCAAGACAGTTTATGGCTTGTCTCCAATTGAAGGATGGAGGCAGTGCTTTGTGCCTTCCACCTCTAGAGCAATGGAGGGCACGGCTGAGAGCAAAGGGCCCTTTCTGACATAGGTGCATTCTGACACTCTCTGACCCAGTGCACAATGGCGGTTTGTAAAAAGCCTATTGTCTGCTCCTGCTAAGCATGTGGAAGCACAATCATGTGGGCTTCGCGCCCGATGCTTAAGGGGAAGATGAAGGCATTTCGTCTGAGCCGGGTTGGCAAGGTGGAAATGTGGCAGAAGCGGAAGCCCTAAAGCGGCCAGTTAAGCACTGGGAAGAAATGGAGTTTGAGCTGCCTCTTTATGAGAGTTTCCTCGTATGCTGTAACAGCACTGTGGAAAGCGAGTTCTTTCCCAGCTTCCTAAAGAGCTGGAGGCAAGACAGTTTATGGCTTGTCTCCCATTGAAGGATGGAGGCAGTGCTTTGTGCCTTCCACCTCTACAGCAATGGAGGTAGCGGCTGAGAGTAAAGGGGTCTTTCTGCCATTCATGCTTTCTGACACTCTCCCAACCGTTGCACTTCGTGGTTAGTTAAATGCCTATTGTCTCTCTCCTCCTCAGCATGTCGAACCACAATCCTATGGGCCTCATCCCCTTTGCTCAAGGGGAAGATGTAGGCATTTCGTCTGAGCCGGGTTGGCAAGGTGGAAACGTGCAGGATGCAGATGTCCCAGACTGGCGAGTGAAGTGCTGAAAAGAAACGGCGTTCAGCCTCCTTTGTATGAGATGTTCCCAGGACGCTGTAAGAGCACTGTGGAAAGGGAGATTTTTCTCCACTTCCTAAAGAGCTTGAAGCAGGCCAAGATGTGGTCTGTCTCCCAATGAGGGGTGGATCCAGAACCAGTGCCTTGTGCCTTGCACCTCGAGAGAAATGGAGGGCATGGCTGAGAGCAAAGGGACCTTTCTGACATAGCTGCTTTCCGACGCTCTCTAAGCAGTGTAAAATGGTGGTTGTAAAAAGGCATGCAGTTTATCGCCTCCTAAGCATGTGGATGCTCAATCATTTGGGAATCAGCACAGTCGCTTCAGGGGAAGATGTAGGCATTTCGTCTGAGCCTGGTGGGCAAGGTGGAAATGCGGCAGAAGCAGATGTTGCAGATTGGTGAGTTAAGGGCTGAAAAGACACGGTGTTCAGCTGCCTTTGTATGAGACGTTCCCAGGACGCTGAAAGAGCACTGTGGAATGCGAGTGCTTTCCCAGCTTCCTAAAGAGCTGGAAGCAGGACAGTTGCTGACTTGTCTCCAATTGAAGGATGGAGGCAGTGCTGTGTGCCTTCCACCTCCAGAGCAATGGAGGGCACGGCTGAGAGCAAAGGGCCCTTTCTGACATAGGTGCATTCTGACACTCTCTGACCCAGTGCACAATGGCGGTTTGTAAAAAGCCTATCATCTGCTCCTGCTAAGCATGAGGAAGCACAGTCATCTGGGCCTCGTCCCCGTTGCTGAAGTGGAAGATGTAGACATTTCGTCTGAGCCGCGTTGGCAAGGTGGAAATGTGGCAGGAGCAGAAGTTCCAAATCTGCGAGTTAAGCGCTGAAAAGAAATGGCATATCAGCTGCCTTTGTATGAGATGTTGCCAGGACACAGAAAGAGCACTGTTGAAAGCGAGTTCTTGCTCAGCTTCCTAAAGAGATGGAAGGAAGATGGTCTGTGGCTTGTCGCCCCTTGAGGGGGGGAGCCAGTGCATTGTGCATTCCACGTCTAGAGCAATGAAGGGCACGGCTGAGAGCAAAGGGGTCTTTCTGACATAGCTGCTTTCCGACACTCTCTCCAGCAGTGCACAATGGTGGTTGGAAAAAGGCGTGCAGTCTATCGCCTCCTAAGCACGTGGACGCTCAATCATTTGGGACTCAGCCCAGTTGCTTCAAGGGAAAATGTAGGCATTTCGTCTGAGCCGGGTTGGCAAGGTGGAATTGCGGCAGAAGCAGGAGTCCTAAGCTGCGAGTTAAGGGCTGGGAAGAAATGCCATTTGAGCAGCCTTTGTATGAGAAGTTAACCGGTCTGCTGTAACAGGACTGTGGAAAGCGAGTTGATTGTCAGCTTCCTAAAGAGCTGGAGACAAGACAGTTTATGGCTTGTCTCCAATTGAAGGATGGAGGCAGTGCTTTGTGCCTTCCACCTCTACAGCAATGGAGGGCGCGGCTGAGAGTAAAGGGGTCTTTCTGCCATTGGTGCTTTCTGACACTCTCCCCATCGTTGCACTTCGTGGTTAGTTAAAAGCCTATTGTCTCTCTCCTCCTCAGCATGTGGAACCACAATCCTATGGGCCTCATCCCCATTGCTCAAGGGGAAGATGTAGGCATTTCGTCTGAGCCGGGTTGTCAAGGTGGAAACGTGCAGGATGCAGATGTCCCAGACTGGCGAGTGAAGTGCTGAAAAGAAACGGCGTTCAGCCTCCTTTGTATGAGATGTTCCCAGGACGCTGTAAGAGCACTGTGGAAAGGGAGTTTCTTCTCCACTTCCTAAAGAGCTGGAAGCAGGCCAAGATGTGGTTTGTCTCCCATTGAGGGGTGGATCCAGAACCAGTGCCTTGTGCCTTCCACCTCGAGAGCAATGGAGGGCATGGCTGAGAGCAAAGGGGCCTTTCTGACATAGCTGCTTTCCGACGCTCTCTAAGCAGTGTAAAATGGTGGTTGGAAAAAGGCATGCAGTTTTTCGCCTCCTAAGCATGTGGATGCTCAATCATTTGGGAATCAGCACAGTCGCTTCAGGGGAAGATGTAGGCATTTCGTCTGAGCCGGGTTGGCAAGGTGGAAATGCGGCAGAAGCAGATGTTGCAGATTGGTGAGTTAAGGGCTGCAAAGACACGGTGTTCAGCTGCCTTTGTATGAGACGTTCCCAGGACGCTGTAAGAGCACTGTGGAATGCGAGTGCTTTCCCAGCTTATTAAAGAGCTGGAAGCAGGACAGTTGCTGGCTTGTCTCCAAGTGAAGGATGGAGGCAGTGCTTTGTGCCTTCCACCTCTAGAGCAATGGAGGGCACGGCTGAGAGCAAAGGGCTCTTTCTGACATAGGTGCATTCTGACACTGTCTGACCCAGTGCACAATGGCGGTTTGTAAAAAGCCTATTGTCTGCTCCTGCTAAGCATGCGGAAGCACAGTCATCTGGGCCTCGTCCCCGTTGCTGAAGCAGAAGAGGTAGACATTTCGTCTGAGCCGGGTTAGCTAGGTGGAAATGTGGCAGGAGCAGAAGTTCCAAATCTGCGAGTTAAGCGCTGAATATAAATGGCATGTCAGCTGCCTTTGTCTGAGATGTTGCCAGGACACAGAAAGAGCACTGTTGAAAGCGAGTTCTTGCTCAGCTTCCTAAAGAGATGGAAGGAAGATGGTCTGTGGCTTGTCGCCCCTTGAGGGGGGGAGCCAGTGCATTGTGCATTCCACGTCTAGAGCAATGAAGGGCACGGCTGAGAGCAAAGGGGTCTTTCTGACATAGCTGCTTTCCGACACTCTCTCCAGCAGTGCGCAATGATGGTTGGAAAAAGGCGTGCAGTCTATCGCCTCCTAAGCACGTGGACGCTCAATCATTTGGGACTCAGACCATTTGCTTCAAGGGAAGATGTAGGCATTTCGTCTGAGCCGGGTTGGCAAGGTGGAATTGCGGCAAAAGCTGGAGTCCTAACCTGCGAGTTAAGGGCTGGGAAGAAATGCCATTTGAGCTGCCTTTGTATGAGAAGATCCCCGGTCTGCTGTAACAGGACTGTGGAAAGCGAGTTGTTTGTCAGCTTCCTAAAGAGCTGGAGGCAAGACAGTTTATGGCTTGTCTCCCATTGAAGGATGGAAGCAGTGCTTTGTGCCTTCCACCTCTACAGCAATGGAGGGCGCGGCTGAGAGTAAAGGGGTCTTTCTGCCATTGGTGCTTTCTGACACTCTCCCAACCGTTGCACTTCGTGGTTAGTTAAAAGCCTATTGTCTCTCTCCTCCTCAGCATGTGGAACCACAATCCTATGGGCCTCGTCCCCATTGCTGAAGGGGAAGATGTAGGCATTTCGCCTGAGCCGGGTTGGCAAGGTGGAAACGTGCAGCATGCAGATGTCCCAGACTGGCGAGTGAAGTGCTGAAAAGAAACGGCGTTCAGCCTCCTTTGTATGAGATGTTCCCAGGACGCTGTAAGAGCACTGTGGAAAGGGAGTTTTTTCTCCACTTCCTAAAGAGCTGGAAGCAGGCCAAGATGTGGTTTGTCTCCCATTGAGGGGTGGATCCAGAACCAGTGCCTTGTGCCTTCCACCTCGAGAGCAATGGAGGGCATGGCTGAGAGCAAAGGGGCCTTTCTGACATAGCTGCTTTCCGACACTCTCTAAGCAGTGTAAAATGGTGGTTGGAAAATGCATGCAGTTTATCGCCTCCTAAGCATGTGGATGCTCAATCATTTGGGAATCAGCACAGTCGCTTAAGGGGAAGATGTAGGCATTTCGTCTGAGCCGGGTTGGCAAGGTGGAAATGCGGCAGAAGCAGATGTTGCAGATTGGTGAGTTAAGGGCTGAAAAGACACGGTGTTCAGCTGCCTTTTTATGAGACGTTCCCAGGACGCTGTAGGAGTACTGTGGAATGCGAGTGCTTTCCAGATTCCTAAAGATCTGGAAGCAGGCCAGTTGCTGGCTTGCCTCCAATTGAAGGATGGAGGCAGTGCTTTGTGCCTTCCACCTCTAGAGCAATGGAGGGCACGGCTGAGAGCAAAGGGCCCTTTCTGACATAGGTGCATTCTGACACTCTCTGACCCAGTGCACAATGGCGGTTTGTAAAAAGCCTATTGTCTGCTCCTGCTAAGCATGTGGAAGCACAATCATGTGGGCTTCGCCCCCGTTGCTTAAGGGGAAGATGTAGGCATTTCGTCTGAGCCGGGTTGGCAAGGTGGAACTGTGGCAGAAGCGGAAGTCCTAAAGCGGCCAGTTAAGCACTGGGAAGAAATGGCGTTTGAGCTGCCTCAGCATGAGTGTTTCCAAGTATGCTGTAAAAGCACTGTGGAAAGCGAGTTCTTTCTCAGCTTCCTAAAGAGCTGGAGGCATGGCAGTTTATGGCTTGTCTCCCCTTGAAGGATGGAGGCCGTGCTTTGTGCCTTCCACCTCTACAACAATGGAGGGCGCGGCTGAGAGTAAAGGGGTCTTTCTGCCATTGGTGCTTTCTGACACTCTCCCAACCATTGCACTTCGTGGTTAGTTAAAAGCCTATTGTCTCTCTCCTCCTCAGCATGTGGAACCACAATCCTATGGGCCTCATCCCCATTGCTCAAGGGGAAGATGTAGGCATTTCGTCTGAGCCGGGTTGTCAAGGTGGAAACGTGCAGGATGCAGATGTCCCAGACTGGCGAGTGAAGTGCTGAAAAGAAACGGCGTTCAGCCTCCTTTGTATGAGATGTTCCCAGGACGCTGTAAGAGCACTGTGGAAAGGGAGTTTTTTCTCCAGTTCCTAAAGAGCTGGAAGCATGCCAAGATGTGGTTTGTCTCCCATTGAGGGGTGGATCGAGAACCAGTGCCTTGTGCCTTCCACCTCGAGAGCAATGGAGGGCATGGCTGAGAGCAAAGGGGCCTTTCTGACATAGCTGCTTTCCGACGCTCTCTAAGAAGTGTAAAATGGTGGTTGGAAATAGGCATGCAGTTTATCGCCTCCTAAGCATGTGGATGCTCAATCATTTGGGAATCAGCACAGTCGCTTGAGGGGAAGATGTAGGCATTTCGTCTGAGACGGGTTGGCAAGGTGGAAATGCGGCAGAAGCAGATGTTGCAGATTGGTGAGTTAAGGGCTGAAAAGATACGGTGTTCAGCTGCCTTTGTATGAGACGTTCCCAGGACGCTGTAAGAGCACTGTGGAATGCGAGAGCTTTCCTAGCTTCCTAAAGAGCTGGAAGCAGGACAGTTGCTGGCTTGTCTCCAATTGAAGGATGGAGGCAGTGCTTTGTGCCTTCCACCTCTAGAGCAATGGAGGGCACGGCTGAGAGCAAAGGGCCCTTTCTGACATAGGTGCATTCTGACACTCTCTGACCCAGTGCACAATGGCGGTTTGTAAAAAGACTATTGTCTGCTCCTGCTAAGCATGCGGAAGCACAGTCATCTGGGCCTCGTCCCCGTTGCTGAAGGGGAAGATGTAGACATTTCGTCTGAGCCGGGTTGGCAAGGTGGAAATGTGGCAGGAGCAGAAGTTCCAAATCTGCGAGTTAAGCGCTGAAAAGATATGGCATATCAGCTGCCTTTGTATGAGATGTTGCCAGGACACAGAAAGAGCACTGTTGAAAGCGAGTTCTTGCTCAGCTTCCTAAAGAGATGGAAGGAAGATGGTCTGTGGCTTGTCGCCCCTTGAAGGGGGGAGCCAGTGCATTGTGCATTCCACGTCTAGAGCAATGAAGGGCACGGCTGAGAGCAAAGGGGTCTTTCTGACATAGCTGCTTTCCGACACTCTCTCCAGCAGTGCGCAATTGTGGTTGGAAAAAGGCTTGCAGTCTATCGCCTCCTAAGCACGTGGACGCTCAATCATTTGGGACTCAGACCATTTGCTTCAGGGGAAGATGTAGGCATTTCGTCTGAGCCGGGTTGGCAAGGTGGAATTGCGGCAGAAGCAGGAGTCCTAAGCTGCGAGTTAAGGGCTGGGAAGAAAGGCCATTTGAGCTGCCTTTGTATGAGAATTTAACCGGTCTGCGGTAACAGGACTGTGGAAAGCGAGTTGTTTGTCAGCTTCCTAAAGAGCTGGAGGCAAGACAGTTTATGAGTTGTCTCCCATTGAAGGATGGAGGCAGTGCTTTGTGCCTTCCACCTCTACAGCAATGGAGGGTGCAGCTGAGAGTAAAGGGGTCTTTCTGCCATTGGTGCTTTCTGACACTCTCCCAACCGTTGCACTTCGTGGTTAGTTAAAAGCCTATTGTCTCTCTCCTCCTCAGCATGTGGAACCACAATCCTATGGGCCTCATCCCCATTGCTCAAGGGGAAGAGGTAGGCATTTCGTCTGAGCCGGGTTGGCAAGGTGGAAACGTGCAGGATGCAGATGTCCCAGACTGGCGAGTGAAGTGCTGAAAAGAAACGGCGTTCAGCCTCCTTTGTATGAGATGTTCCCAGGACGCTGTAAGAGCACTGTGGAAAGGGAGTTTCTTCTCCACTTCCTAAAGAGCTGGAAGCAGGCCAAGATGTGGTTTGTCTCCCATTAAGGGGTGGATCCAGAACCAGTGCCTTGTGCCGTCCACCTCGAGAGCAATGGAGGGCATGGCTGAGAGCAAAGGGGCCTTTCTGACATAGCTGCTTTCCGACACTCTCTCCAGCAGTGTAAAATGGTGGTTGGAAAAAGGCATGCAGTTTATCGCCTCCTAAGCATGTGGATGCTCAATCATTTGGGAATCAGCACAGTCGCTTGAGGGGAAGATGTAGGCATTTCGTCTGAGCCGGGTTGGCAAGGTGGAAATGCGGCAGAAGCAGATGTTGCAGATTGGGGAGTTAAGGGCTGAAAAGACACGGTGTTCAGCTGCCTTTGTATGAGACGTTCCCAGGACGCTGTAAGAGCACTGTGGAATGCGAGTGCTTACCCAGCTTCCTAAAGAGCTGGAAGGAGGACAGTTGATGGCTTGTCTCCAATTGATGGATGGAGGCAGTGCTTTGTGCCTTCCACCTCTAGAGCAATGGAGGGCAGGGCTGAGAGCAAAGGGCCCTTTCTGACATAGCTGTATTCTAAAACTCTCTGACCCAGTGCACAATGGCGGTTTGTAAAAAGCCTATTGTCTGCTCCTGCTAAGCATGCGGAAGCACAGTCATCTGGGCCTCGTCCCCCTTGCTGAAGGGGAAGATGTAGACATTTCGTCTGAGCCGGGTTGGCAAGGTGGAAATGTGGCAGGAGCAGAAGTTCCAAATCTGCGAGTTAAGCTCTGAAAAGAAATGGCATATCAGCTGCCTTTGTATGAGATGTTGCCAGGACACAGAAAGAGCACTGTTGAAAGCGAGTTCTTGCTCAGCTTCCTAAAGAGATGGAAGGAAGATGGTCTGTGGCTTGTCGCCCCTTGAGGGGGGGAGCCTGTGCCTTGTGCATTCCACGTCTAGAGGAATGAAGGGCACGGCTGAGAGCAAAGGGGTCTTTCTGACATAGCTGCTTTCCAACACTCTCTCCAGCAGTGCACAATGGTGGTTGGAAAAAGGCGTGCAGTCTATCGCCTCCTAAGCACGTGGACGCTCAATCATTTGGGACTCAGCCCAGTTGATTGAGGGGAAGATGTAGGCATTTCTTCTGAGCCGGGTTGGCAAGGTGGAATTGCGGCAGAAGCAGGAGTCCTAAAGCTGCGAGTTAAGGGCTGGGAAGAAATGCCATTTGAGCTGCCTTTGTATGAGAAGTTCCCTGGTCTGCTGTAACAGGACTGTGGAAAGCGAGTTGTTTGTCAGCTTCCTAAAGAGGTGGAGGCAAGACAGTTTATGGCTTGTCTCCAATTGAAGGATGGAGGCAGTGCTTTGTGCCTTCCACCTCTAGAGCAATGGAGGGCACGGCTGAGAGCAAAGGGCCCTTTCTGACATAGGTGCATTCTGACACTCTCTGACCCAGTGCACAATGGCGGTTTGTAAAAAGCCTATTGTCTGCTCCTGCTAAGCATGTGGCAGCACAATCATGTGGGCTTCGACCCGTTGCTTAAGGGGAAGATGTAGGCATTTCGTCTGAGCCGGGTTGGCAAGGTGGAACTGTGGCAGAAGCGGAAGTCCTAAAGCGGCCAGTTAAGCACTGGGAAGAAATGGCGTTTGAGCTGCCTCTGTATGAGTGTTTACTCGTACGCTGTAACTGCACTGTGGATAGCGAGTTCTTTCCCAGCTTCCTAAAGAGCTGGAGGCAAGACAGTTTATGAGTTGTCTCCCATTGAAGTATGGAGGCAGTGCTTTGTGCCTTCCACCTCTACAGCAATGGAGGGCGCAGCTGAGAGTAAAGGGGTCTTTCTGCCATTGGTGCTTTCTGACACTCTCCCAACCGTTGCACTTCGTGGTTAGTTAAAAGCCTATTGTCTCTCTCCTCCTCAGCATGTGGAACCACAATCCTATGGGCCTCATTCCCATTGCTCAAGGGGAAGAGGTAGGCATTTCGTTTGAGCCGGGTTGGCAAGGTGGAAAAGTGCAGGATGCAGATATCCCAGGCTGGCGAGTGAAGTGCTGAAAAGAAACGGCGTTCAGCCTCCTTTGTATGAGATGTTCCCAGGACGCTGTAAGAGCACTGTGGAAAGGGAGTTTCTTCTCCACTTCCTAAAGAGCTGGAAGCAGGACAAGATGTGGTTTGTCTCCCATTGAGGGGTGCATCCAGAACCAGTGCCTTGTGCCGTCCACCTCGAGAGCAATGGAGGGCATGGCTGAGAGCAAAGGGGCCTTTCTGACATAGCTGCTTTCCGACACTCTCTCCAGCAGTGCACAATGGTGGTTGGAAAAAGGCGTGCAGTCTATCGCCTCCTAAGCTCGTGGACGCTCAATCACTTGGGACTCAGCCCAGTTGCTTCAGGGGAAGATGTAGGCATTTCGTCTGAGCCGGGTTGGCAAGGTGGAATTGCGGCAGAAGCAAGAGTCCTAAAGCTGCGAGTTAAGGGCTGGGAAGAAGTGCCATTTGAGCTGCCTTTGTATGAGAAGTTCCCCGGTCTGCTGTAACAGGACTGTGGAAAGCGAGTTGTTTGTCAGCTTGCTAAAGAGCTGGAGGCAAGACAGTTTATGGCTTGTCTCCAATTGAAGGATGGAGGCAGTGCTTTGTGCCTTCCACCTCTAGAGCAATGGAGGGCACGGCTGAGAGCAAAGGGCCCTTTCTGACATAGGTGCATTCTGACATTCTCTGACAAAGTGCACAATGGCGGTTTGTAAAAAGCCTATTGTCTGCTCCTGCTAAGCATGTGGCAGCACAATCATGTGGGCTTCGCCCCCGTTGCTTAAGGGGAAGATGTAGGCATTTCATCTGAGCCCGGTTGGCAAGGTGGAACTGTGGCAGAAGCGGAAGTCCTAAAGCGGCCAGTTAAGCACTGGGAAGAAATGGCGTCTGAGCTGCCTCTGCATGACAGTTTCCTCGTATGCTGTAACAGCACTGTGGAAAGCGAGTTGTTTCCCAGCTTCCTAAAGAGCTGGAGGCAAGACAGTATATGGCTTGTCTCCCCTTGAAGGATGGAGGCAGTGCTTTGTGCCTTCCACCTCTACAGCAATGGAGGGCGCGGCTGAGAGTAAAGGGGTCTTTCTGCCATTCGTGCTTTCTGACACTCTCCCAACCGTTGCACTTCGTGGTTAGTTAAATGCCTATTGTCTCTCTCCTCCTCAGCATGTCGAACCACAATCCTATGGGCCTCATCCCCTTTGCTCAAGGGGAAGATGTAGGCATTTCGTCTGAGCCGGGTTGGCAAGGTGGAAACGTGCAGGATGCAGATGTCCCAGACTGGCGAGTGAAGTGCTGAAAAGAAACGGCGTTCAGCCTCCTTTGTATGAGATGTTCCCAGGACGCTGTAAGAGCACTGTGGAAAGGGAGACTTTTCTCCACTTAATAAAGAGCTGGAAGCAGGACAAGATGTGGTTTGTCTCCCATTGAGGGGTGGATCCAGAACCAGTGCCTTGTGCCTTCCACCTCGAGAGCAATGGAGGGCATGGCTGAGAGCAAAGGGGCCTTTCTGACATAGCTGCTTTCCGACGCTCTCTAAGCAGTGTAAAATGGTGGTTGGAAAAAGGCATGCAGTTTTTCGCCTCCTAAGCATGTGGATGCTCAATCATTTGGGAATCAGCACAGTCGCTTCAGGGGAAGATGTAGGCATTTCGTCTGAGCCGGGTTGGCAAGGTGGAAATGCGGCAGAAGCAGATGTTGCAGTTTGGGGAGTTAAGGGCTGAAAAGACACGGCGTTCAGCTGCCTTTGTATGAGACGTTCCCAGGACGCTGTAAGAGCACTGTGGAATGCGAGTGCTTTCCCAGCTTCCTAAAGAGCTGGAAGCAGGACAGTTGCTGGCTTGTCTCCAAGTGAAGGATGGAGGCAGTGCTTTGTGCCTTCCACCTCTAGAGCAATGGAGGGCAGGGCTGAGAGCAAAGGGCCCTTTCTGACATAGGTGCATTCTGAAACTCTCTGACCCAGTGCACAATGGCGGTTTGTAAAAAGCCTATTGTCTGCTCCTGCTAAGCATGCGGAAGCACAGTCATCTGGGCCTCGTCCCCGTTGCTGAAGGGGAAGAGGTAGACATTTTGTCTGAGCCGGGTTGGCAAGCTGGAAATGTGGCAGGAGCAGAAGTTCCAAATCTGCGAGTTAAGTGCTGAAAAGAAATGGCATATCAGCTGCCTTTGTATGAGATGTTGCCAGGACACAGAAAGAGCACTGTTGAAAGCGAGTTGTTGCTCAGCTTCCTAAAGAGATGGAAGGAAGATGGTCTGTGGCTTGTCGCCCCTTGAGGTGGGGAGCCAGTGCATTGTGCATTCCACGTCTAGAGCAATGAAGGGCACGGCTGAGAGCAAAGGGGTCTTTCTGACATAGCTGCTTTCCGACACTCTCTCCAGCAGTGCACAATGGTGGTTGGAAAAAGGCGTGCAGTCTATCGCCTCCTAAGCACGTGGACGCTCAATCATTTTGGACTCAGCCCAGTTGCTTCAGGGGAAGATGTAGGCATTTCTTCTGAGCCGGGTTGGCAAGGTGGAATTGCGCCAGAAGCAGGAGTCCTAAAGCTGCGAGTTAAGGGCTGGGAAGAAATGCCATTTGAGCTGCCTTTGTATGAGAAGTTCCCCGGTCTGCTGTAACAGGACTGTGGAAAGCGAGTTGTTTGTCAGCTTCCTAAAGAGCTGGAGGCAAGACAGTTTATGGCTTGTCTCCAATTGAAGGATGGAGGCAGTGCTTTGTGCCTTCCACCTCTAGAGCAATGGAGGGCACGGCTGAGAGCAAAGGGCCCTTTCTGACATAGGTGCATTCTGACACTCTCTGACCCAGTGCACAATGGCGGTTTGTAAAAACCCTATTGTCTGCTCCTGCTAAGCATGTGGCAGCACAATCATGTGGGCTCCGCCCCCGTGGCTTAAGGGGAAGATGTAGGCATTTCGTCTGAGCCGGGTTGGCAAGGTGGAACTGTGGCAGAAGCGGAAGTCCTAAAGCGGCCAGTTAAGCACTGGGAAGAAATGGCGTTTGAGCTGTCTCTGTATGAGAGTTTCCTCGTATGCTGTAACAGCACTGTGGAAAGCGAGTTATTCCCCAGCTTCCTAAAGAGCTGGAGGCAAGACAGTTTATGGCTTGTCTCCCATTGAAGGATGGAAGCAGTGCTTTGTGCCTTCCACCTCTACAGCAATGGAGGGCGCGGCTGAGAGTAAAGGGGTCTTTCTGCTATTGGTGCTTTCTGACACTCTCCCAACCGTTGCACTTCATGGGTAGTTAAAAGCCTATTGTCTCACTCCACCTCAGCTGTGGAACCACAATCCTATGGGCCTCATCCCCATTGGTCAAGGGGAAGATGTAGGCATTTCGTCTGAGCCGGGTTGGCAAGGTGGAAACCTGCAGGATGCAGATGTCCCAGACTGGCGAGTGAAGTGCTGAAAAGAAACGGCGTTCAGCCTCCTTTGTATGAGATGTTCCCAGGACGCTGTAAGAGCACTGTGGAAAGGGAATTTTTCTTCACTTCCTAAATAGCTGGAGACACGACAAGATGTGGTTTGTCTCCCATTGAGGGTGGATCCAGAACCAGTGCCTTGTGCCTTCCACCTCGAGAGCAATGGAGGGCATGGCTGCGAGCAAAGGGGCCTTTCTGAAATAGCTGCTTTCCGACGCTCTCTAAGCAGTGTAAAATGGTGGTTGTAAAAAGGCATGCAGTTTATCGCCTCCTAAGCATGTGGATGCTCAATCATTTGGTAATCAGCACAGTCGCTTCAGGGGAAGATGTAGGCATGTCGTCTGAGCCGGGTTGGCAAGGTGGAAAGGCGGCAGAAGCAGATGTTGCAGATTGGTGTGTTAAGGGCTGAAAAGACACGGCGTTCAGCTGCCTTTGTATGAGACGTTTCCAGGACGCTGTAAGAGCACTGTGGAATGCGAGAGCTTTCCCAGCTTCCTAAAGAGCTGGAAGCAGGACAGTTGCTGGCTTGTCTCCAATTGAAGGATGGAGGCAGTGCTTTGTGCCTTCCACCTCTAGAGCAATGGAGGGCACGGCTGAGAGCAAAGGGCCCTTTCTGACATAGGTGCATTCTGACACTCTCTGACCCAGTGCACAATGGCGGTTTGTAAAAAGCCTATTGTCTGCTCCTGCTAAGCATGCGGAAGCACAGTCATCTATGCATCGTCCCCATTGCTGAAGGGGAAGTTGTAGACATTTTGTCTGAGCCGGGTTGGCAAGGTGGAAATGTGGCAGGTGCAGAAGTTCCAAATCTGCGAGTTAAGCGATGAAAAGAAATGGCATATCAGCTGCCTTTGTATGAGATGTTGCCAGGACACAGAAAGAGCACTGTTGAAAGCGAGTTCTTGCTCAGCTTCCTAAAGAGATGGAAGGAAGATGGTCTGTGGCTTGTCGCCCCTTGAGGGGGGGAGCCAGTGCATTGTGCATTCCACGTCTAGAGCAATGAGGGGCACGGCTGAGAGCAAAGGGGTCTTTCTGACATAGCTGCTTTCCGACACTCTCTCCAGCAGTGCGCAATGGTGGTTGGAAAAAGGCGTGCAGTCTATCGCCTCCTAAGCACGTGGATGCTCAATCATTTGGGACTCAAACCAGTTGCTTCGGGGAAGATATAGGCATTTCGTCTGAGCCGGGTTGGCAAGGTGGACTTGCGGCAGAAGCAGGAGTCCTAAGCTGCGAGTTAAGGGCTGGGAAGAAATGCCATTAGAGCGACCTTTGTATGAGAAGTTCCCCGGTCTGCTGTAACAGGACTGTGGAAAGCGAGTTGTTTGTCAGCTTCCTAAAGAGCTGGAGGCAAGACAGTTTATGGCTTGTCTCCAATTGAAGGATGGAGGCAGTGCTTTGTGCCTTCCACCTCTAGAGCAATGGAGGGCACGGCTGAGAGCAAAGGGCCCTTTCTGACATAGGTGCATTCTGACACTCTCTGACCCAGTGCACAATGGCGGTTTGTAAAAAGCCTATTGTCTGCTCCTGCTAAGCATGTGGAAGCACAATCATGTGGGCTTCGCGCCCGATGCTTAAGGGGAAGATGAAGGCATTTCGTCTGAGCCGGGTTGGCAAGGTGGAAATGTGGCAGAAGCGGAAGCCCTAAAGCGGCCAGTTAAGCACTGGGAAGAAATGGAGTTTGAGCTGCCTCTTTATGAGAGTTTCCTCGTATGCTGTAACAGCACTGTGGAAAGCGAGTTCTTTCCCAGCTTCCTAAAGAGCTGGAGGCAAGACAGTTTATGGCTTGTCTCCCATTGAAGGATGGAGGCAGTGCTTTGTGCCTTCCACCTCTACAGCAATGGAGGTAGCGGCTGAGAGTAAAGGGGTCTTTCTGCCATTCATGCTTTCTGACACTCTCCCAACCGTTGCACTTCGTGGTTAGTTAAATGCCTATTGTCTCTCTCCTCCTCAGCATGTCGAACCACAATCCTATGGGCCTCATCCCCTTTGCTCAAGGGGAAGATGTAGGCATTTCGTCTGAGCCGGGTTGGCAAGGTGGAAACGTGCAGGATGCAGATGTCCCAGACTGGCGAGTGAAGTGCTGAAAAGAAACGGCGTTCAGCCTCCTTTGTATGAGATGTTCCCAGGACGCTGTAAGAGCACTGTGGAAAGGGAGATTTTTCTCCACTTCCTAAAGAGCTTGAAGCAGGCCAAGATGTGGTCTGTCTCCCAATGAGGGGTGGATCCAGAACCAGTGCCTTGTGCCTTGCACCTCGAGAGAAATGGAGGGCATGGCTGAGAGCAAAGGGACCTTTCTGACATAGCTGCTTTCCGACGCTCTCTAAGCAGTGTAAAATGGTGGTTGTAAAAAGGCATGCAGTTTATCGCCTCCTAAGCATGTGGATGCTCAATCATTTGGGAATCAGCACAGTCGCTTCAGGGGAAGATGTAGGCATTTCGTCTGAGCCTGGTGGGCAAGGTGGAAATGCGGCAGAAGCAGATGTTGCAGATTGGTGAGTTAAGGGCTGAAAAGACACGGTGTTCAGCTGCCTTTGTATGAGACGTTCCCAGGACGCTGAAAGAGCACTGTGGAATGCGAGTGCTTTCCCAGCTTCCTAAAGAGCTGGAAGCAGGACAGTTGCTGACTTGTCTCCAATTGAAGGATGGAGGCAGTGCTGTGTGCCTTCCACCTCCAGAGCAATGGAGGGCACGGCTGAGAGCAAAGGGCCCTTTCTGACATAGGTGCATTCTGACACTCTCTGACCCAGTGCACAATGGCGGTTTGTAAAAAGCCTATCATCTGCTCCTGCTAAGCATGAGGAAGCACAGTCATCTGGGCCTCGTCCCCGTTGCTGAAGTGGAAGATGTAGACATTTCGTCTGAGCCGCGTTGGCAAGGTGGAAATGTGGCAGGAGCAGAAGTTCCAAATCTGCGAGTTAAGCGCTGAAAAGAAATGGCATATCAGCTGCCTTTGTATGAGATGTTGCCAGGACACAGAAAGAGCACTGTTGAAAGCGAGTTCTTGCTCAGCTTCCTAAAGAGATGGAAGGAAGATGGTCTGTGGCTTGTCGCCCCTTGAGGGGGGGAGCCAGTGCATTGTGCATTCCACGTCTAGAGCAATGAAGGGCACGGCTGAGAGCAAAGGGGTCTTTCTGACATAGCTGCTTTCCGACACTCTCTCCAGCAGTGCACAATGGTGGTTGGAAAAAGGCGTGCAGTCTATCGCCTCCTAAGCACGTGGACGCTCAATCATTTGGGACTCAGCCCAGTTGCTTCAAGGGAAAATGTAGGCATTTCGTCTGAGCCGGGTTGGCAAGGTGGAATTGCGGCAGAAGCAGGAGTCCTAAGCTGCGAGTTAAGGGCTGGGAAGAAATGCCATTTGAGCAGCCTTTGTATGAGAAGTTAACCGGTCTGCTGTAACAGGACTGTGGAAAGCGAGTTGATTGTCAGCTTCCTAAAGAGCTGGAGACAAGACAGTTTATGGCTTGTCTCCAATTGAAGGATGGAGGCAGTGCTTTGTGCCTTCCACCTCTACAGCAATGGAGGGCACGGCTGAGAGTAAAGGGGTCTTTCTGCCATTGGTGCTTTCTGACACTCTCCCACACCGTTGCACTTCGTGGTTAGTTAAAAGCCTATTGTCTCTCTCCTCCTCAGCATGTGGAACCACAATCCTATGGGCCTCATCCCCATTGCTCAAGGGGAAGATGTAGGCATTTCGTCTGAGCCGGGTTGTCAAGGTGGAACTGTGGCAGAAGCGGAATTCCTAAAGCGGCCAGTTAAGCACTGGGAAGAAATGGCGTTTGAGCTG
>NW_027227631.1:0-12416 GCF_037783145.1 Equus przewalskii | reverse complement strand
CCTGCCGAGCATGCCGGAGCCACCTGCTCGACTCGCCAGAAACACCTGCCGGACACGCCAAAATCACCTGCCGGGTATGCCAGAACCACCTGGCGGACACTCCGGAATCACCTGTCGCGCATGCCGGAACCACCTCTCAGACGTGCCGGAAGCACGTGCCGGACACGCCGGAAACACCTACCGGACAGACCGGAACCACCTGCCAAGAACGCCGGAGCCACCTGTTCGACTCGCTGGAACCACCTGCCGGACAGGCCAATATCAACTGCTGGCTATGCCAGAACCACCTGGGGGACGGTCCGGAATCACCTGCCAGCCATGGCGGAACCACCTCTCAGACGTACCAGAACCACCTGCCGGAGAAGCTGGAAACACGTCCTGGACAGTCTGGAACCACGTGACGGCCAAGCCTGAACCACCTGCCGAGCACGGCGGAACAACCTGCCAGACACGCCAAAATCACCTGCGGGTTACGCCAGAACCACTTGGACGACTCTCCGAAATGACCTGCCGGGCATGTTGGAACCACCTCTCAGACGTGCCAGAAGCATGTGGCGGACAGTCCGGAATCACCTGTTGGGCATACGCAACCACCTCTGACACGTACCAGAACCACGTGCCGTGCACGCCGGAACCACCTACCGGACAGACCGGAATCAACTTTTGGGCATGCCGGAACCACCTGTCAGATGTGCCAGAAACACGTGCCGGAGACGCCGGAAGCACCTGCCAAGCACGTCGCAACCACCTGCTCAACTCGCCTGAACCACCTGCCGGACATGCCAAAATCACCTGCCCGCTACACAGCACCACTTCGGGGACAAGCCGGAATCACGTGAGGGGCATGCCGGCACAGCCTCTCAGACTGAACCTCGTGCCGGACACCACAGAACCACCTGCCGGACAGACCGGACACGCACCTGCCGGAAGCACGCCGGAACCACCTGGCTCAACTCGCCTGAACCACCTGCCGGACATGCCAAAATCACCTGCCGGACTATGCCAGAACCACTTGGCGAACACTCCGGAATCACTTGCCGGGCATGCAGGAACCACCTCTCAGACATGCCAGAACCCCGTGCCAATGACCCCGGAAGCACCAGCCGAGCACGCCGGAACCACCTGCTCGACTCGCCAGAACCACCTGCCGATCACGCAAAAATCACCTGCCGGCTACGCCACAACCAGTTGGTGAACACTTTGGAATCACCTGCCAGGCTTGCTGGAACCACCTGCCAGTCATGCCAAAATCACCTGCCAACTACGCCAGAACCGCTTGGCGGACACTGCGGAAACACCTGTCGGGCCGGCTGGAACCACATCTCAGACGTGCCAGAAACGTGTTCATGAGATGCTGGAACCACACCCCGAACAGACGGATACCACCTGCCAGAACCGCCTGAACCACCTGCTGAGCACGCCGGAACCACCTGCTCGACTCACCGGTACCACCTCCCTGACACGCCAAAATCACCTGCTGGGTATGCCAGAACCACTTGGCGGACACTCCGGAATCATCTGCCGGACATGCCGGAACCAGCTCTCAGACACACCAGAACCAAGTGCCGGAGACGCCGGAAGCACCTGCCGAGCATGCCGGAGCCACCTGCTCGACTCGCCAGAAACACCTGCCGGACACGCCAAAATCACCTGCCGGGTATGCCAGAACCACCTGGCGGACACTCCGGAATCACCTGCCGCGCATGCCGGAACCACCTCTCAGACGTGCCGGAAGCACGTGCCAGACACGCCGGAAACACCTACCGGACAGACCGGAACCACCTGCCAAGAACGCCGGAGCCACCTGTTCGACTCGCTGGAACCACCTGCCGGACAGGCCAATATCAACTGCTGGCTATGCCAGAACCACCTGGGGGACAGTCCGGGATCACCTGCCAGCCATGGCGGAACCGCCTCTCAGACGTACCAGAACCACCTGCCGGAGAAGCTGGAAACACGTCCTGGACAGACTGGAACCACGTGACGGCCATGCCTGAACCACCTGCCGAGCACGGCGGAACCACCTGCCGGACACGCCAAAATCACCTGCGGGCTACGCCAGAACCACTTGGACGACTCTCCGAAATGACCTGCCGGGCATGTTGGAACCACCTCTCAGACGTGCCAGAAGCATGTGGCGGACAGTCCGGAATCACCTGTTGGGCATACGCAACCACCTCTGACACGTACCAGAACCACGTGCCGTGCACGCCGGAACCACCTACCGGACAGACCGGAATCAACTTTTGGGCATGCCGGAACCACCAGTCAGATGTGCCAGAAACACGTGCCGGAGACGCCGGAAGCACCTGCCGAGCACGTCGCAACCACCTGCTCAACTTGCCTGAACCACCTGCCGGACACGCCAAAATCACCTGCCCGCTACACCAGCACCACTTCGGGGACAAGCCGGAATCACGTGAGGGGCATGCCGGCACAGCCTCTCAGACTGAACCTCGTGCCGGACACCACAGAACCACCTGCCGGACAGACCGGAACCACCTGCCGGACACGCCGGAACCACCGGCTCGACCCGCCGGAACGACCGCTGGACATGCAAAATCACCTGCCGGCTACGCCGGAAACACTTGGCGAACACTCCGGAATCACCTGCCGGGCATGCCGGAACCACCAGAACCACGTGCCAATGACCCCGGAAGCACCTGCCGAGCACGCCGGAACCACCTGCTCGACTCGCCAGAACCACCTGCCGGACACGCAAAAATCACCTGCCGGCTACGCCACAACCAGTTGGGGAACACTTCGGAATCACCTGCCGGGCTTGCTGGAACCACCTGCCGGTCATGCCAAAATCACCTGCCAACTACGCCAGTACCACTTGGCGGACACTGTGGAAACACCTGTCGGGCCGGCTGGAACCACATCTCAGACGTGCCAGAACCATGTGCATGAGATGCTGGAACCACACCCGAACAGACGGAAAACATCTGCCAGACCCGTCTGAACAACCTGCCGAGCATGCCGGAGCCACCTGCTCGACTCCCCGGAACCACCTACCTGACATGCCCAAATCACCAGCCGGGTATGCCAGAACCACTTGGCGGACACTCCGGAATCATCTGCTGGACATGCCGGAACCAGCACTCAGACACACCAGAACCACGTGCCGGAGACGCCGGAAGCACCTGCCGAGCATGCCGGAGCCACCTGCTCGACTCGCCAGAAACACCTGCCGGACACGCCAAAATCACCTGCCGGGTACGCCAGAACCACCTGGCGGACACTCCGAAACCACCTGTCGCGCATGCCGGAACCACCTCTCAGACGTGCCGGAAGCACGTGCCGGACACGCCGGAATCACCTACCGGACAGACCGGAACCACCTGCCGAGCACGCCGGAGCCACCTGTTCGACTCGCTGGAACCACCTGCCGGACAGGCCAATATCAACTGCTGGCTATGCCAGAACCACCTGGGGGACGGTCCGGAATCACCTGCCAGCCATGGCGGAACCACCTCTCAGACGTACCAGAACCACCTGCCGGAGAAGCTGGAAACACGTCCTGGACAGTCTGGAACCACCTGCCGGCCAAGCCTGAAGCACCTGCCAAGCACAACGGAACAACCTGCCAGACACGCCAAAATCACCTGCGTGTTATGCCGGAACCACTTGGAGGACTCTCTGGGATGACCTGCCGGGCATGCCGGAACCACCTCTCAGACGTGCCAGAACCATGTGGCGGACAGTCCGGAATCACCTGTTGGGCATGCGCAACCACCTCTGAGACGTACCAGAAACACATGCCGTGCAGGCTGGAACCACCTACCGGACAGACCGGAATCACCTTTCGGGCATGCCGGAACCACCTGTCAGATGTGCCAGAAACACGTGCCGGAGACGCCGGAAGCACCTGCCAAGCACGTTGGAACCACCTGCTCAACTCACCTGAACCACCTGCCGGACATGCCAAAATCACCTGCCGACTATGCCAGAACCACTTGGCGAACACTCCGGAATCACTTGCCGGGCATGCAGGAACCACCTCTCAGACATGCCAGAACCACGTGCCAATGACCCCGGAAGCACCTGCCGAGCACGCCGGAACCACCTGCTCGACTCGCCAGAACCACCTGCCGGACACGCAAAAATCACCTGCCGGCTACGCCACAACCAGTTGGGGAACACTTCGGAATCACCTGCCGGGCTTGCTGGAACCACCTGCCGGTCATGCCAAAATCACCTGCCAACTACGCCAGTACCACTTGGCGGACACTGTGGAAACACCTGTCGGGCCGGCCGGAACCACATCTCAGACGTGCCAGAACCATGTGCATGAGATGCTGGAACCACACCCCGAACAGACGGAAAACACCTGCCAGACCCGTCTGAACAACCTGCCGAGCACGCCGGAGCCACCTGCTCGACTCGCCGGAACCACCTACCTGACATGCCCAAATCACCAGCCGGGTATGCCAGAACCACTTGGCGGACACTCCGGAATCATCTGCCGGACATGCCGGAACCAGCTCTCAGACACACCAGAACCAAGTGCCGGAGACGCCGGAAGCACCTGCCGAGCATGCCGGAGCCACCTGCTCGACTCGCCAGAAACACCTGCCGGACACGCCAAAATCACCTGCTGGGTACGCCAGAACCACCTGGCGGACACTCCGAAACCACCTGTCGCGCATGCCGGAACCACCTCTCAGACGTGCCGGAAGCACGTGCTGGACACGCCGGAATCACCTACCGGACAGACCGGAACCACCTGCCGAGCACGCCGGAGCCACCTGTTCGACTCGCTGGAACCACCTGCCGGACAGGCCAATATCAACTGCTGGCTATGCCAGAACCACCTGGGGGACGGTCCGGAATCACCTGCCAGCCATGGCGGAACCACCTCTCAGACGTACCAGAACCACCTGCCGGAGAAGCTGGAAACACGTCCTGGACAGTCTGGAACCACCTGCCGGCCAAGCCTGAAGCACCTGCCAAGCACAACGGAACAACCTGCCAGACACGCCAAAATCACCTGCGTGTTATGCCGGAACCACTTGGAGGACTCTCTGGGATGACCTGCCGGGCATGCCGGAACCACCTCTCAGACGTGCCAGAACCATGTGGCGGACAGTCCGGAATCACCTGTTGGGCATGCGCAACCACCTCTGAGACGTACCAGAACCACATGCCGTGCAGGCTGGAACCACCTACCGGACAGACCGGAATCACCTTTCGGGCATGCCGGAACCACCTGTCAGATGTGCCAGAAACACGTGCCGGAGACGCCGGAAGCACCTGCCAAGCACGTTGGAACCACCTGCTCAACTCGCCTGAACCACCTGCCGGACATGCCAAAATCACCTGCCGACTATGCCAGAACCACTTGGCGAACACTCCGGAATCACTTGCCGGGCATGCAGGAACCACCTCTCAGACATGCCAGAACCCCGTGCCAATGACCCCGGAAGCACCAGCCGAGCACGCCGGAACCACCTGCTCGACTCGCCAGAACCACCTGCCGATCACGCAAAAATCACCTGCCGGCTACGCCACAACCAGTTGGTGAACACTTTGGAATCACCTGCCAGGCTTGCTGGAACCACCTGCCAGTCATGCCAAAATCACCTGCCAACTACGCCAGAACCGCTTGGCGGACACTGCGGAAACACCTGTCGGGCCGGCTGGAACCACATCTCAGACGTGCCAGAAACGTGTTCATGAGATGCTGGAACCACACCCCGAACAGACGGATACCACCTGCCAGAACCGCCTGAACCACCTGCTGAGCACGCCGGAACCACCTGCTCGACTCACCGGTACCACCTCCCTGACACGCCAAAATCACCTGCTGGGTATGCCAGAACCACTTGGCGGACACTCCGGAATCATCTGCCGGACATGCCGGAACCAGCTCTCAGACACACCAGAACCAAGTGCCGGAGACGCCGGAAGCACCTGCCGAGCATGCCGGAGCCACCTGCTCGACTCGCCAGAAACACCTGCCGGACACGCCAAAATCACCTGCCGGGTAGGCCAGAACCACCTGGCGGACACTCCGGAATCACCTGCCGCGCATGCCGGAACCACCTCTCAGACGTGCCGGAAGCACGTGCCAGACACGCCGGAAACACCTACCGGACAGACCGGAACCACCTGCCAAGAACGCCGGAGCCACCTGTTCGACTCGCTGGAACCACCTGCCGGACAGGCCAATATCAACTGCTGGCTATGCCAGAACCACCTGGGGGACAGTCCGGGATCACCTGCCAGCCATGGCGGAACCACCTCTCAGACGTACCAGAACCACCTGCCGGAGAAGCTGGAAACACGTCCTGGACAGACTGGAACCACGTGACGGCCATGCCTGAACCACCTGCCGAGCACGGCGGAACCACCTGCCGGACACGCCAAAATCACCTGCGGGCTACGCCAGAACCACTTGGACGACTCTCCGAAATGACCTGCCGGGCATGTTGGAACCACCTCTCAGACGTGCCAGAAGCATGTGGCGGACAGTCCGGAATCACCTGTTGGGCATACGCAACCACCTCTGAGACGTACCAGAACCACGTGCCGTGCACGCCGGAACCGCCTACCGGACAGACCGGAATCAACTTTTGGGCATGCCGGAACCACCAGTCAGATGTGCCAGAAACACGTGCCGGAGACGCCGGAAGCACCTGCCGAGCACGTCGCAACCACCTGCTCAACTCGCCTGAACCACCTGCCGGACACGCCAAAATCACCTGCCCGCTACACCAGCACCACTTCGGGGACAAGCCGGAATCACGTGAGGGGCATGCCGGCACAGCCTCTCAGACTGAACCTCGTGCCGGACACCACAGAACCACCTGCCGGACAGACCGGAACCACCTGCCGGACACGCCGGAACCACCGGCTCGACCCGCCGGAACGACCGCTGGACATGCAAAATCACCTGCCGGCTACGCCGGAAACACTTGGCGAACACTCCGGAATCACCTGCCGGGCATGCCGGAACCACCTCTCAGATATGCCAGAACCACGTGCCAATGACCCCGGAAGCACCTGCCGAGCACGCCGGAACCACCTGCTCGACTCGCCAGAACCACCTGCCGGACACGCAAAAATCACCTGCCGGCTACGCCACAACCAGTTGGGGAACACTTCGGAATCACCTGCCGGGCTTGCTGGAACCACCTGCCGGTCATGCCAAAATCACCTGCCAACTACGCCAGAACCACTTGGCGGACACTGTGGAAACACCTGTCGGGCCGGCTGGAACCACATCTCAGACGTGCCAGAACCATGTGCATGAGATGCTGGAACCACACCCCGAACAGACGGAAAACACCTGCCAGAACCGTCTGAACAACCTGCCGAGCACGCCGGAGCCACCTGCTCGACTCGCCGGTACCACCTCCCTGACATGCCAAAATCACCTGCTGGGTATGCCAGAACCACTTGGCGGACACTCCGGAATCATCTGCCGGACATGCCGGAACCAGCTCTCAGACACACCAGAACCAAGTGCCGGAGACGCCGGAAGCACCTGCCGAGCATGCCGGAGCCACCTGCTCGACTCGCCAGAAACACCTGCCGGACACGCCAAAATCACCTGCCGGGTATGCCAGAACCACCTGGCGGACACTCCGGAATCACCTGTCGCGCATGCCGGAACCACCTCTCAGACGTGCCGGAAGCACGTGCCGGACACGCCGGAAACACCTACCGGACAGACCGGAACCACCTGCCAAGAACGCCGGAGCCACCTGTTCGACTCGCTGGAACCACCTGCCGGACAGGCCAATATCAACTGCTGGCTATGCCAGAACCACCTGGGGGACAGTCCGGGATCACCTGCCAGCCATGGCGGAACCACCTCTCAGACGTACCAGAACCACCTGCCGGAGAAGCTGGAAACACGTCCTGGACAGACTGGAACCACGTGACGGCCATGCCTGAACCACCTGCCGAGCACGGCGGAACCACCTGCCGGACACGCCAAAATCACCTGCGGGCTACGCCAGAACCACTTGGACGACTCTCCGAAATGACCTGCCGGGCATGTTGGAACCACCTCTCAGACGTGCCAGAAGCATGTGGCGGACAGTCCGGAATCACCTGTTGGGCATACGCAACCACCTCTGACACGTACCAGAACCACGTGCCGTGCACGCTGGAACCACCTACCGGACAGACCGGAATCAACTTTTGGGCATGCCGGAACCACCAGTCAGATGTGCCAGAAACACGTGCCGGAGACGCCGGAAGCACCTGCCGAGCACGTCGCAACCACCTGCTCAACTCGCCTGAACCACCTGCCGGACACGCCAAAATCACCTGCCCGCTACACCAGCACCACTTCGCGGACAAGCCGGAATCACGTGAGGGGCATGCCGGCACAGCCTCTCAGACTGAACCTCGTGCCGGACACCACAGAACCACCTGCCGGACAGACCGGAACCACCTGCCGGACACGCCGGAACCACCGGCTCGACCCGCCGGAACGACCGCTGGACATGCAAAATCACCTGCCGGCTACGCCGGAAACACTTGGCGAACACTCCGGAATCCCCTGCCGGGCATGCCGGAACCACCAGAACCACGTGCCAATGACCCCGGAAGCACCTGCCGAGCACGCCGGAACCACCTGCTCGACTCGCCAGAACCACCTGCCGGACACGCAAAAATCACCTGCCGGCTACGCCACAACCAGTTGGGGAACACTTCGGAATCACCTGCCGGGCTTGCTGGAACCACCTGCCGGTCATGCCAAAATCACCTGCCAACTACGCCAGTACCACTTGGCGGACACTGTGGAAACACCTGTCGGGCCGGCCGGAACCACATCTCAGACGTGCCAGAACCATGTGCATGAGATGCTGGAACCACACCCCGAACAGACGGAAAACACCTGCCAGACCCGTCTGAACAACCTGCCGAGCACGCCGGAGCCACCTGCTCGACTCGCCGGAACCACCTACCTGACATGCCCAAATCACCAGCCGGGTATGCCAGAACCACTTGGCGGACACTCCGGAATCATCTGCCGGACATGCCGGAACCAGCTCTCAGACACACCAGAACCACGTGCCGGAGACGCCGGAAGCACCTGCCGAGCATGCCGGAGCCACCTGCTCGACTCGCCAGAAACACCTGCCGGACACGCCAAAATCACCTGCCGGGTACGCCAGAACCACCTGGCGGACACTCCGAAACCACCTGTCGCGCATGCCGGAACCACCTCTCAGACGTGCCGGAAGCACGTGCCGGACACGCCGGAATCACCTACCGGACAGACCGGAACCACCTGCCGAGCACGCCGGAGCCACCTGTTCGACTCGCTGGAACCACCTGCCGGACAGGCCAATATCAACTGCTGGCTATGCCAGAACCACCTGGGGGACGGTCCGGAATCACCTGCCAGCCATGGCGGAACCACCTCTCAGACGTACCAGAACCACCTGCCG
Source organism: Equus przewalskii (assembly GCF_037783145.1). NCBI lineage: Eukaryota > Metazoa > Chordata > Mammalia > Perissodactyla > Equidae > Equus > Equus przewalskii. Next base: position 3,003 of record NW_027227631.1, on the reverse strand, counting down.
GAGAAGCTGGAAACACGTCCTGGACAGTCTGGAACCACCTGCCGGCCAAGCCTGAACCACCTGCCAAGCACAACGGAACAACCTGCCAGACACGCCAAAATCACCTGCGTGTTATGCCAGAACCACTTGGAGGACTCTCTGGGATGACCTGCCGGGCATGCCGGAACCACCTCTCAGACGTGCCAGAACCATGTGGCGGACAGTCCGGAATCACCTGTTGGGCATGCGCAACCACCTCTGAGACGTACCAGAACCACATGCCGTGCAGGCTGGAACCACCTACCGGACAGACCGGAATCACCTTTCGGGCATGCCGGAACCACCTGTCAGATGTGCCAGAAACACGTGCCGGAGACGCCGGAAGCACCTGCCAAGCACGTTGGAACCACCTGCTCAACTCGCCTGAACCACCTGCCGGACATGCCAAAATCACCTGCCGACTATGCCAGAACCACTTGGCGAACACTCCGGAATCACTTGCCGGGCATGCAGGAACCACCTCTCAGACATGCCAGAACCCCGTGCCAATGACCCCGGAAGCACCAGCCGAGCACGCCGGAACCACCTGCTCGACTCGCCAGAACCACCTGCCGATCACGCAAAAATCACCTGCCGGCTACGCCACAACCAGTTGGTGAACACTTTGGAATCACCTGCCAGGCTTGCTGGAACCACCTGCCAGTCATGCCAAAATCACCTGCCAACTACGCCAGAACCGCTTGGCGGACACTGCGGAAACACCTGTCGGGCCGGCTGGAACCACATCTCAGACGTGCCAGAAACGTGTTCATGAGATGCTGGAACCACACCCCGAACAGACGGATACCACCTGCCAGAACCGCCTGAACCACCTGCTGAGCACGCCGGAACCACCTGCTCGACTCACCGGTACCACCTCCCTGACACGCCAAAATCACCTGCTGGGTATGCCAGAACCACTTGGCGGACACTCCGGAATCATCTGCCGGACATGCCGGAACCAGCTCTCAGACACACCAGAACCAAGTGCCGGAGACGCCGGAAGCACCTGCCGAGCATGCCGGAGCCACCTGCTCGACTCGCCAGAAACACCTGCCGGACACGCCAAAATCACCTGCCGGGTATGCCAGAACCACCTGGCGGACACTCCGGAATCACCTGCCGCGCATGCCGGAACCACCTCTCAGACATGCCGGAAGCACGTGCCAGACACGCCGGAAACACCTACCGGACAGACCGGAACCACCTGCCAAGAACGCCGGAGCCACCTGTTCGACTCGCTGGAACCACCTGCCGGACAGGCCAATATCAACTGCTGGCTATGCCAGAACCACCTGGGGGACAGTCCGGGATCACCTGCCAGCCATGGCGGAACCACCTCTCAGAAGTACCAGAACCACCTGCCGGAGAAGCTGGAAACACGTCCTGGACAGACAGGAACCACGTGACGGCCATGCCTGAACCACCTGCCGAGCACGGCGGAACCACCTGCCGGACACGCCAAAATCACCTGCGGGCTACGCCAGAACCACTTGGACGACTCTCCGAAATGACCTGCCGGGCATGTTGGAACCACCTCTCAGACGTGCCAGAAGCACGTGGCGGACAGTCCGGAATCACCTGTTGGGCATACGCAACCACCTCTGACACGTACCAGAACCACGTGCCGTGCACGCCGGAACCACCTACCGGACAGACCGGAATCAACTTTTGGGCATGCCGGAACCACCAGTCAGATGTGCCAGAAACACGTGCCGGAGACGCCGGAAGCACCTGCCGAGCACGTCGCAACCACCTGCTCAACTCGCCTGAACCACCTGCCGGACACGCCAAAATCACCTGCCCGCTACACCAGCACCACTTCGCGGACAAGCCGGAATCACGTGAGGGGCATGCCAGCACAGCCTCTCAGACTGAACCTCGTGCCGGACACCACAGAACCACCTGCCGGACAGACCGGAACCACCTGCCGGACACGCCGGAACCACCGTCTCGACCCGCCGGAACGACCGCTGGACATGCAAAATCACCTGCCGGCTACGCCGGAAACACTTGGCGAACACTCCGGAATCACCTGCCGGGCATGCCGGAACCACCTCTCAGATATGCCAGAACCACGTGCCAATGACCCCGGAAGCACCTGCCGAGCACGCCGGAACCACCTGCTCGACTCGCCAGAACCACCTGCCGGACACGCAAAAATCACCTGCCGGCTACGCCACAACCAGTTGGGGAACACTTCGGAATCACCTGCCGGGCTTGCTGGAACCACCTGCCGGTCATGCCAAAATCACCTGCCAACTACGCCAGTACCACTTGGCGGACACTGTGGAAACACCTGTCGGGCCGGCCGGAACCACATCTCAGACGTGCCAGAACCATGTGCATGAGATGCTGGAACCACACCCCGAACAGACGGAAAACACCTGCCAGACCCGTCTGAACAACCTGCCGAGCACGCCGGAGCCACCTGCTCGACTCGCCGGAACCACCTACCTGACATGCCCAAATCACCAGCCGGGTATGCCAGAACTACTTGGCGGACACTCCGGAATCATCTGCCGGACATGCCGGGACCAGCTCTCAGACACACCAGAACCACGTGCCGGAGACGCCGGAAGCACCTGCCGAGCATGCCGGAGCCACCTGCTCGACTCGCCAGAAACACCTGCCGGACACGCCAAAATCACCTGCCGGGTACGCCAGAACCACCTGGCGGACACTCCGAAACCACCTGTCGCGCATGCCGGAACCACCTCTCAGACGTGCCGGAAGCACGTGCCGGACACGCCGGAATCACCTACCGGACAGACCGGAACCACCTGCCGAGCACGCCGGAACCACCTGTTCGACTCGCTGGAACCACCTGCCGGACAGGCCAAAATCAACTGCTGGCTATGCCAGAACCACCTGGGGGACACTCCGGAATCACCTGCCGGCCATGGCGGAACCACCTCTCAGACGTACCAGAACCACCTGCCGGAGAAGCTGGAAACACGTCCTGGACAGTCTGGAACCACCTGA